>NC_056596.1:851680-859180 GCF_018340385.1 Cyprinus carpio
GTATTTGCAACTCTTTATCTTACAACTCTAACTATTTTTATAAACATAGAATTTCAAGAATTTTTTTCTCAGAATTCGGAGTCTCACAATTTTGACTTTTGTTCACAATTCCGAGTTTACATCTTGCGATTATTGTCTCAGAATTTTGTCTTTACATCTCGCAATTCTGATGTTTGTTTCTGTCACAGAATAAAAAATAAAGTAAGTAATTGTGACTTAAATTGTGAGGTAAAAGGTTGCAATTAGTTTTGTTTTATCCCATGGTGGAAACAAGCTTCCGTAAAATGCATTAGCATTGTCAATGTTGCAAAGTTCGTGTCATATTGTTCAAACAATAATGTTTGAATTGAATAGACAATTAGACAATAGAATTGAGACAATAGAATTGAGACAATTCTATGGTTTATTACTCGAGACATGTAGAAACATTGTGTTCTAGAAAGTGCAGGTGGACATATGAATCCCAAACAACATCAAAAATGTATTTTTCTAGATTAAAAGGATAGACTTTAGCTGGAGTCTCCCTAGATATTTATAATGTCTTTTCTTTGTGCTGATCTGATTCTTTGGCAATATTGCATGTAAAAAAGTACTTTGGGTTTGGGATCTAAATGTCTCAAACTGTGCTCTGATTTGCCAAAATACTAAAATCTGCCATTAAAAGTCAAAGGTTTTGATTGCAGATTCTCTTCCACAACGTCACCATTTCCTTTTCTTTAAACTGAACTTCTCGTGTGATCTCTGGCTTTACAGTTTCTCTCAGATGGAAAATGTGGTTTTGACAGCTTCAGCATCTGCTGTTACCACAGCATCACATGCTCACGCTGACCTAGAGGACGCGATCCTCGCTCGCCTCGAGAAACACACCCATTCTGAAGAACGTAAGACTGAAGTGACAGCGAAATCATGCTGTGATTGTTTGAGGCAGATTAAAACACCTGTTTAGTGAACTAAGTAGGCAGCATTTTAAGGAATAATAAGTGAGTGTGTGTGTGTGTGTGTGTGTGTGTGTGTGTGTGAGTGAGTGTGTGCGCTAGCAGTGCCTTAGCAACCACCTTGAACACCTTAGGAACATCCTGTAGCATCCACCATGAACACCCTATTAATGCCCTTAGCAACCACCTTAAACAATCTAGCAATGCCCTAACAAACACTACCCTAGCAACACCCTAGAAATGACACAAATGTTTTAGTGACGCCCTAGCAACCACTATGAACTCCCACCAACACCCTAGCAACCATCCACAACACCCTTTCAATGCCCTAGCAACCATTCATAACAACCTAGCAACCAACATGAACATCATAGGGATGGCCATCAACACCATAGCAATGCCCACACAACCAACATTAACACCTTAGCAACACCCTAGCAACTACCCACAACACTCTAGCTACCATCATGAACACCCTAGCAATGCCATAGCAATAGCCATAAACACCCTAACAATGCTCTAGCAACTGCTTTCATAGAAACACCCTAGAAACCACTCAAACGAACCTCGCACCCTAGCAACCATATAAACCAGAGGATTACCTCTTATCAATTGCTACAAACAGCACTTGCAACCACTACCCTAGCAACCACTACAAACTTCTTAGCAATGCCCTAGCAACTACCCATAATACCCTAGCAACCACTACCCTAGCAACACCCTAGAAACCAACATTAACATCTTAGCAACACCCTAGAAACCACTATGAACACTCTAGCAACCACCCACAACACCCTAGCAATACCCTAGAAACCATTACCTTGTTCTACCACAAACATCTTAGCACTGCCCTAGCAACCACTATGTACACCCGTGTGACCCCACTAGTGATCACTATGAACACCCTAGAAACCACTATCCTAGAAACACTCTAGAAACCAAAATTAACATCTTATCAACACCATAGAAACCACTATGAACACCCTAGCAACCACCCATAACAACCTAGCACCCTAACAACCATGTAAACCAGAGTAATACCATAGCAATTGCTATGAAAACCACTAGCAACCACTACCCTAGCAACCCCCACAAACTACTTAGCAATGCCCTAGCAACACCCTAGAAACCAACATGAACATCTTAGCATCACCCTACAAACCACTATGAACACTCTAGCAACCACCCACAACACCCTAGCAACCATTACCTTGTTCCACCACAAACATCTCAGCACTGCCCTAGCAACCACTATGTACACCCTAGTGACCCCCCTAGTGATCGCTATGAACATCCTAGCAACCACAATGAACCCAGTAGCAACACCCTAGCAACATGTTCTTAGTTGTTGTTTTTAATTGTTTTTCTAGCTGTTGCGGAGACGTTCACATCCTGTGGTTTGATCGCAGTGTGAAGATAAAACAGGGTTTGTGGTTACAGATTTGTGTCATTTGCTCTCCGCCGTGCAGCACGTGATTGACACACACACACACACACACACACACACACAGAGCTGGAGTGTTTTATAGATGCTGCTATTATAACATTGATCGTGTCAAACGGAGCAGCCGCAGCACACTGGGCCGGACAAAAGCCCTGCTCTCTATTGATTGGATGAAAGTAATAACTGACAGGCGATACCCTGCGTTTAATCTATGTCCTCATGCTGACCCCGTGCACCGCAGCCCCACCTCCTCTGCCAGAGGTCAAAGGTTACAACAGATATTGAAAAACAATCGCAGCTACCCCCGGGGCAATTAGTCCGGGTCAGAGGGGTGTGGAGCGCTGGAGACAGAAAGCGCTGATTCTCCATCTGTTTGCAGGAGATCCCTGGAGAGTCGAACCCATTCCCTGCTGATCTGAGCTCAGATATACCTTCATATGTTACTGATCATGACCACTGTGACTGCCTACATTCAGTGTGTAAGTGTGTGTGTGTGTGTGTGTGTGTGTGTGTGTGTGTATACACATACAAACATAAAATTACTAATTATATTCATTATATTAACAAATTATTACAAATAATTTTTACTCTCATTCATGCAACATTTAATAGAAAACAATTTTTTAAATTCTGATATTTTTAGATGGGCTTTTCCAACTGCAAGTTGAATGTTATTTGTTTGTTTTTATATTATTGATTGATTGATTTTTTTTTAATTTACTGCAGTGGTTGATTTCTTTATATTCATGCAGTATATACAATAAAGATTTTTATTTCAGATTTTTTTTAGATGGACTGTTCAAACTGCAAGTTAAATGTTATTTATTTATTTATTTATTCATTTTTGTAAATATTTTATTTATTTTTTGCAGCAGATGATGTCTTTTTTTATTATTATTCACGCAACGTACAATTGAAGAAAAATGTACAATTCATTCATGCTGCAAGTTGTTTATTTATTTTTTTATTTTTAATTTTTTTATACATTTTTTTAAAGTAATTTTTTTAGATTTCCTTATTTAAATGCAACATACAATTTTTTTTAAATTCAGATTTTTTATTTATTTTAATTTTTTTTTTTACTTCAGGTACAAGAACCTAAACAGATTTGAGCTGGATTGGCCAAAAAATCAGATTTTCTCTCTGCTTGTGTCTCATTCAGGGCTGAAGACTTTCACTCCACACGACAAAATCTGAAGCACCCGCGTGAGATGACCTCATTTATCTGATTCAGTCTCTGAGAGTTTTCCTCAGGAGAACATCTCTGAAACACACTTTTCAGTGGAAGGTGAGAAGCTGTTTTGAAGTGTGTACGTGAGCAGATTCCTCTCTTCATCTTCATCAGCTGAAGAGCTTTGCTGCGTGATTTACCAGAACAGATGGGTTTTTATCAGTTAGCACAAAAAACACTTGTGTGACTAATTATCTCCTGTTGTGTGGCTGGTTACACCTGTCTCTCTCTCTCTGTTACAGTGCTGCAGATCGCTGGCTGTTAATGGAGCAGAGAAGATTCATAAATCAAGAGTTTCGTCTGAGTTCTGCGTGACTTTCTGTGCTTCTCAACACAAGCACACGCGTGTTCACACACTCGCTGCACGTCAGGCCTTACTCGAGCTGATGAATTACACACGGGGCTTTGGTGTACAAATTTTGTTTTGCTGTGTAATTGAAACTCATCATTCAAAACTTGATGCGGAGCGTTTAGCGTTAATATCTAAGAGGCTGTTTGAAAAAGAGGATGTTTGGTCGCCGTTTTTGCGTGAATCTCAAGAAAAAAGAAGAAATTACAGTTTGCAGATTTTTTTTTAAAATGTCCATTATTTATTTATTTATTTATTAGAATTAAATATGTTGCCCACCAAATTTTTATAACATTAATATAATGCTTCTTAAAGTATGCATGTTTTACTTTGAATTTTGTGCAATTTACATTTTCATTTACAATAATTATATTAATTTTATTTCCATTTTCTCATTGAATTGGTGACAGGAATTAGCTTCTAATTACTCTAAACCAATTGTTTGTTTGTTTGTTTGTTTGTTTGTTTGTTTTTTTTTTTTTTTTTTTGTTTGTTTGTTTTGTGAATGTATTGCTAGTATGTGTATTTATAGATTTTATATTATTAAAATATTAATTTAGTTTTAAAATGTAATATTTAAAATTAAATATAATATAATTTTTTATTACATTTTAATTGATAAAAATAAAAAATGCCATAATTATTGTAATATCATGTTAATTATAAAATTATATATCATGTATATTATGTAATATTATATATATATATATAATATTGGCTTAATGTATAAATACAAATTATGCATATTAATGAAAAGCATACACTTTTAACATTTATTTAAATTTAAACATTCATTTTTCTATTTATTTTAATTTCATTTTAAAATCTTAAAATTAAATAAAAAATAAGTGTTGTAATAATAAAGATAATAAAAATATTGTAATAATTAAGCTTTATATATATATATATATATATATATATATATATATATATATATATATATATATATATATATATATATAAATTATTATTATTAGTAGTAGTAGTAGTGTGTGTATATATATATAAGAAGTGTGGTGATATGATCTGCTGTATGTTGAGGAGGGAAAGTGTCATGTGTAAATCTCATTTTTCTCCTGTTCTGCTTCATGTAAACTCACAGAAAGGAGTGTAACTGATGTTATTAGGGTAATGACCCCTGAGTTTGGGGCCCCGGGGAGGAGCAAACACATTCGTCCTGTCTTTCTGTGTCTCTCCAGGAGCTCAGTTGCACTTGTACGTGTTTGCCGTTCATGCTGCTCTCTGAGCGTCAGCAGGCCCTTATTTCCTCCTTTTCTGTCTGTTTCTACCCGTGTTTTTTTTTATCTCTGGTGTCTGGAGGCTCTCGTGAGCCGGGGCCGGGTGAGATGTGACTCGTGTCGGTCTGTGGTCTCTGTTAATCAACACATTTACACTTCTTCAAACTCCTAACATCTTACTGCCAGCGCAAACCCTCTTCAGCAGGTTTACTGATGTTTGTGCCGTCATTTAACACCCAAAACAGCTACAGCTACTTTTCTGTGTGACTGTAGACTGATTAATGTGTAGTCACGCCAGTGCTAATATATAAATCAGATACATATCTAAAAAGGTTATATTTACAGTAATAGTTTTATACTCAGAACTGTGCATTAAGCGTGTAGCGTGTGTGTTGATGCTGGAGTGTGTTCTGGGGAAACACGGCTGACTTTAATGAGCCGTATGAGGCGTGTTGTGGAATAAAACACTTTTATTATGCCAAACTTCCATTTCCCTCGATCCCTCGAGCTCCACGCAGTCCTGCCAGGATTCCTGCAGCAAACATAAACAACACTGACACAGCGTCATCGCTAGAAGATCTCACAGCACACATCAGAACGCACCAGAATATTCTGTTTGTGTAGAATACTGTGTGTCTGTATTAAAGTGTTTCTGGGATTTCTTACGGAAGCCACGGCATTAAAAAAAATTAAGATAATTGCGACTTATTTCACAATTCTGGCTTTTTCTCGCAATTCTGAGTTTCTCACAATTAGGTCTTTTTTTCTCAGAATGGTGAGATAAAAAGTCGCAGTTAACTTGTTTCGTGGTGAAAAACGGAATCAGAATCCTGAGGGAAAATCTGCATTGTGAGGAATTACTTTTGCAGAATTTTGTGGCAGAAAAAAAACAGACTTGAACTCAGAATTCTGAAAAAAAAAAAAAAAGTCAGAATTGAGAAGATATTAAAATCTAAACTTGCAATTCTGATAAAAAAAATTAATAAATAAATTAAACAATAAAAAAAATTGATGGATGGATAATAAAAAATGAAATAAATTAAATTAAATAACCCTACAACCTGCAACATTAAAATAAAACGGACTTGAATCAGTTTTTGAATCAGTTCAGGCCTTCTAAGGACCTTTGGTATGTTACAGTCCGTCTTTATTCATTATTACTGGGTTTTTATTAAAACAATAGAAGTCCGTGTCCTTATTCACAGGATAACTGTGTGTAAAGACCCTTGAAGACGACCGCTGAGCCAATCAGTCAATGTCAGTACTGACTGTAAGACTCTGCCTGCTGTTTTTCAGACACTAAGTTGAAAGCCTGGTTCATCATGTAAGCTTCAGATAAACTAGTGAACTGTGACAGCCGTCTCGTTTTCTCAAGCTTCTGTAGATCCAAGCGAGAGCTAGCAAGCAGAGTATCATGTTCTCATTCATTTTCCCAGAGGCTTTTACCCAGTGACCTTGACTCTCAGCCACTTCTGCAATCCCAGCGCGGTCTGACATGTGACCAACGCAGATGCGCTCCAGACTGCTGGAAGAACACTCGCTTTCATTGTGCATAGCATCCTTTGACCACTGTGTGTGTTTGAAACTGCCGGCGACTCACAATGTCTGGACAGCAACTACAAACCAAAGGCTGAACCTGTCACATTCAGTATACAGTCACCATACTAGCTGAAAAAATAGCTATAAGAAATCAAATAAAAACAACACAAAAAATAGCCCACAACCCTTCATAGAGAAAACATTTGGGGAAATGGATGGATGGGTGAAAAATTATATATATATATATATTAATTTAATTTAATAAAAAAAGTTATAAATTTTTTTTATTTTATTTTACTTGACTTTACTGTTTACTTTCCTAATGCATATTCCTAGTATTATTGTGAAAGATCCATCAAAACACGTTTTTTTTATTTGAATAACTTTATTTTGTTTTATTTTTTATTTTATGCGTCCATCCATTTTCCAAAGTTCTTGTCATTTGTAGGGTTGCGGGTTTTTATTTTATTTATTTATTTATTTATTTGTTTGTTTTTATTCATGCGTTTTTTTTTCTTAACACCTTATTTTATTTCTAATTTTTGAAATGTATTATTTAGGATTAAAAATGTGTGCCTAATCATCTGTTTAAACGTACACTAATAACTTTACATATATTCTCAATAAAATATCCCATTATACAATTATGGAAGTAAAATCAGTTGCAAATGATGTCTAATGTTGACGTTTTTAATAGAATTTAAGCTTTTTGTAAGCTGTATCCTGTTATGCTCATTATATATTCATGATACATCATCAATAAC
>NC_056596.1:864180-876680 GCF_018340385.1 Cyprinus carpio
ATATATTAATAATTATATATAAATATTAAATTAATAATAATTTCTATATGAACATTTGTAATTATTCAAAAAAAATTTAATAAAACATTTTATTAAATCATTATTTATATGATTTTAAATTAGTAATCATTTCTATATGCATATTTTAGTAATTATTCAAAATAATTTAAATATTTCATAGTAGATTTTTATTACATTTAAATATATTTTAAATCATTTTAAATTAACAATTCAATATTTTAGTAATAATTCAAAAACATATATATAGTTAAATAACTTTTATATAATTTTAGATTAATAATTTTAAATTAATATTTTAGTAATAATTAAAAATAATTGTAATAACTATTTAATAGTACATTTTATTACATTTAATATATATTTTATATCATTTTAAATTAAGAATAATTTATTAAATAATAAAAATGTAATAATGTATTGTAAAAAATATGATACTATATATAATTATAAAATAATATTTTTATATAATTTTAAATTAATCATATTTAATGTTTTAATAAAATATTTAAATAATTTATATTAAGTATAAAGTGATTTAGTAATCATTATTGAATTATTTACTCCGGGTAATCTACATGTTTTATCGAACCTGAAACATTCTGTTAAGAGCCTGGATCAACAAAATCTACTCTAATTAGACACATTCTGTGCCTTGTTAATTTCCCAGAAACTAAACTGACTGAATTCTACATGCTTCTGCATTTATTCTTACTGTGAACATATTCGTTTTCATGCTGCACTGCACTGTGAGTTTTATGTTTTACGATCCCAGCAGAGGTGGACTTCCAGAATTTTTCCGGGATTGCTGGATTGTGGAAGGCTGATGCTGGATTCCATCTGTCTGGCAGCGAGCCTCCGGCTGAGTGAGCGGCCCGGGACTTTCATGGATAAGTGACTCTGGCTGCTATGAAAGACATGTTGAATGAAGTAGAGGAGTGAGAGTGTGTGTGGGCCTGTTCCCAACACACACACACACACACACACACACTCAGAGTCTGAAGCGTTTCAGATGGAGTCAAGCATGAATGATCACAGTATGTTCAGCTCATAAATACAGTGCAGAGGGTGCCGCGGGTCTCGGCTCTGGCTTCACTGTGCATCATCTTCAAGCCACATTTCTCTCTTCTTCATTGATTCTGCTGCTGTTTTTAGCCCTCATTTCCACAGTTTATTATAACATTTATAGCACTTAATTATGTGTTAAAAAATATATTACAATTATATAAAAAATATTAAATTTAGTAAAAATAAAATTGTTAAAACTATTTTTAATGAATGCTAAAACATTAATATATATTATACAGTAGATTACTATAATATATAATATTTTTCCATATTTTTTTACATTGCATATAATTTACTTGTGTATATAATTATTTATATTTTTACATAATATAACATTTACGTTATTCATTGCATAACAATTTCAATATATTGTCAAGTAATGTTTATATATAATATGGGGGATATATATATATATATATATTATATATATATATATATATAATATATATATATATATATAATTTATTTATAGTCACATATATAACATCATTTAATATATATTCAAATAAATATTTTCCATAAATTTTTTACACACACACGACATATTTAAATAATATATAAATATATATATATTATAGTTATATATATATATATATATATATGCTATATTCTGCTTCATTTTTAACTATTAATGGCTATTAATATTAAATATTCATGTAAAATATAGTGTAATTTATATAGTATTTAATTTGTATAAAATCACACATAGCATTCACTTCATTTATTTCATTTGGATGTTCATCCGCATACCTTGAAGAGTATGAATGTTATGAATATTCATAACTAACAGAGGAGTATTCAGTGTGTTGTTGTGCTGAAAGGCCAGGGAGGGTAATAGAAAGCAGGATGAGAGTATTATGGGTAATTATTGTGTCGGTGTGTGCATCTGAGCTGTTGGAGTAATTGGCGCTGATGTGCGTTTACTGGGAGGTTATTATTATGGTCTGGCTTGTGTAATTACTTTAGTGTGTTTTGAAGAAATGAAACGCATCAAACTCTGACCATCATATGGTTTATATTTCTAAGACCTCTTTGTCCCAACTAACAAAAATAAGAACATTTTGCTAACGTTCCCATTAAAATGTTCAGTTCTTTAAATGATTTAAAATGTTTTTTTCTTGTTTGTATGAATTCCAGTTTACATTCCATTTTATCATTTGGGAATCATTTGGCAAACATTATGGGAATGTTTATGTTAATATTTGAATTATTAAAACTGAATGTTTTTTCATAACGTTGAGAGAACCTTGCCAGAACGTTCTACAGCAGGGGTAGAGTGTTCATTTCAGTTCCCTATGTAGACTGTAATGTAGACAGCAAGGCCGCTCACTAGGTTTTGAGACGGAGGTGTGTGAGTGAAAAATGAGCGGAGTGACCACACACACACAGAAGCAATCAGTCTTGTGTGTAATGGCTCAAAGAGCAGGATCTCTGGACACATAGTGAATTGATTTTACTCTACAGATTGATCCTGCAGTGAAGACTTTCATTCAATCTTATACTCCACAAGGTTAAATCCATGTGTGTGCTGATGCTGTCGATTCATAAAGCCAAATGACGTTCCTACAGAAAGCCTGCATTAACTTCTGTAACATGTAAATCAAAAATGATTTAGTTTCTCAATACATGTTTCTCATCTTATTGGTTTCAGGATTCAAACATTTTTCCAAAAAGTACACAGGTTAATACATCCTATTATTTCACTAAAATGGTTGCAAACACCATTTCGCATTGATTTGAGAAAAAAGATGTTTATTTTCAATTGGCAATATTTCAGACTGGCATGAAACAACATTCATAACTCATTTTATTACATACTAAAATATGTATATTTTTTCTAAGGGAAAATTATTTGTTGGTGAAAAGTCTACACTTCGTACCATTATTTGCTTTTAAAGCTTCAAACTTTATATCTAGTTTATTATAATTTATAATTTAGTCTCTAATTTGCATAATATAATGTATATAATTTATATATAATTTGCATAAAAGAAACATGCAGAAACTTAGTTTCAAAACTAAAACCATAAAACTTTTTTGTTAATTGAAATAAAATAAATATTAACTGAAATAAAATTTGATATTTATATATAAAACTTTAATTTTATTTCAGTTAGTTGCCAAATAACATTTATAATTTTTGTTTAGTTTAACTTTAGGTACTAAAATAACTAAAACTAAATTAACTTAAATTATAAATAAAAACCTATATAGATGTATTTATAAGAATAATGAAATTAAATTACTGAAATTTACAATTAAAGTGAAAACAGAAAAAAATAATAATAAAAACTAATTCAAAAAATTTAACTATATCAATGATACTAAAATAATTGTTTGCATGAAGGAATTAAGATGTGCTGCATATTTTTTCGTTTAAACTCTTCCATTGCTATAAATGTATTTTCTGGGAATTATTTTAGGTCGTTATCCACAGCTGTCAATACAGCTTAACTTGTTATGAACCTGAACAGTCCTATAAGAGTTTATAAGTAAGAAACACATCTGGATTCTGGTTGTATGAATCTCCAATCAAACCTCACATTTCTGCCCAGAACAGGATAAACCTGACCATAATCAGGTCCATAATGCACCGTTTATCACATCTGCCACGCGGGTCATGAATAGGCCTACGCTGCATCGCATTATAGGATAAATTCTCATTAAGACTTTCAAAAGGCCATTGCAAGCCCTCAATCAGCGTAACTGAAGAATCCCTCACGTTCTCCACCTGAAAAAATGCCTTGAGAGCCACTCGAGAAAAGCCGCTCGGAGTTTCTCTGTGGAAATCTCTCAGGAATTGGCTTGACTGCTTTGACCTGCGGTTAATTCTCTCATTAAAGTCCATTACAAAGCCAGCGAAGACATGTTTTCCACCCGCTCACCTGCTCAGCTCATCAGTTCTTGTGACTTGAGTGGAAAATATGTGGAAAAAAATGTGACAAATATCCATAAGCCTGTGAAATGTATTACAAGTGAATGTTTCCAGAGCAAAACACAAACTGCGGTAGGCAATTCTCTCTCTCTAAAAAATGTGACAAATATCCATAAGCCTGTGAAATGTATTGCGGTTGGATGTTTCTCTCTCTCTCTCTCTCTCTCTCTCTCCCAAAAGTGAAAGGTCATTATTTTTTATTAACTCCATTCTTAAAGGGACAGTTCACCTAAAAATGAAAATTCTGTCATTTATTCACCTATAAGTTGTTCCAAGCCTGTTCTGTTGAATACAAAAGAAGATATTTTGAAGAATGTTGGGAAACAAACAGTTGCCGGTACCCATTGACTAATACCCATAGTATTTTTTCTTTTCTTCTCATACTATGGAAGTCAATGGCTACCAGCAGCTGTTTGTTCTTCAACAATATCTTCTTTGGTGAGA
Source organism: Cyprinus carpio (assembly GCF_018340385.1). Classification (NCBI taxonomy): domain Eukaryota; kingdom Metazoa; phylum Chordata; class Actinopteri; order Cypriniformes; family Cyprinidae; genus Cyprinus; species Cyprinus carpio. The sequence continues at coordinate 868,646 of NC_056596.1, forward strand.
AGGAACACATACAGGTTAGAATATTCAGAATGTTCATTTTATATAATTGTAAAATTTTGATTCTTTATTTTATTATATTCTTTTTCTGTGTTTATCCACGACTGTGTTGGGAACATCACTCATCCTGCAGTGTTTGTGGTCCAGACATGATTGAATCTTCAGAGAGTCTTGTTGAGGAGAGTGCTGATACTTTACTAAGTAATCGGACGCACCATTTTCACCTGCTGAACCATAAAACAGGTTAAAAAAAATCTCACAGTCAAGCAACCACCTAGAGCACTCATGCAATCATCTATCAACCACAAAAACATGCTAAAGACCACTCTGGAAATTATATTCTAGAATATTTTGACACCCATCTCAGGGCATTTTAAAGAGATGTTAGTACTAGCAGCTTTGAAGATGTACTTGCAAAGCTTGTGTTTTAAATTACTTGTGTTTCCTGTAAGATAACCTTTTAAGATGTTCCTCAAAGTATTTTTCGAATGATGCATTGCCTCAATATGCTTCCCTCTCTGCAAAAATATTTACAGAGAAATCATTTTTTCCAGCGCTGAAAAGACACTTCTTTCTTCACAGTATTATCCTGGTGGTCTGAGTGATGGGCAGTTGGGTAGTAACTGATTACATGTAATCTGGATTACATAATCAGATTCCAAAACTACTTGTAATTAAATCATATTACTTGTTTTAGATCATAAGTACTTGTAATTAGATCATATTACTCATATTAGATTATAAGTACTTGTAATTAGATCATATTACTCGTATTTGATTATAAGTACTTGTAATTAGATCATATAACTTGTATTAGATCATAAGTACTTGTAATTTGATCATATAACTCGTATTAGATTATAAGTACTTGTAATTAGATCATATAACTCGTATTAGATTATAAGTACTTGTAATTAGGTCATATTGTATTAGATTATAAGTACTTATAATTAGATTATATTATTTACATTAATTGTATTAGATTATAAGTACTTGTAATTAGATCATAATACTTGTATTAGATTATAAATACTTGTAATTAGATCATATTACTTGTATTAGATTATAAATACTTGTAATTAGATCATATTGTATTAGATTATAAATATGTGTAATTAGATCATATTACTTGTATTAGATTATAAGTACTTGTAATTAGATTATATTGTATTAGATTATAAATATGTGTAATTAGATCATATTACTTGTATTAGATTATAAGTACTTGTAATTAGATTATATTGTATAAGATTATAAATATGTGTAATTAGATCATATTACTTGTATTAGATTATAAGTACTTGTAATTAGATCATATAACTTTTATTAGATTATAAATACTTGTAATTAGATCATATTACTTGTATTAGATTATAAATTCTTGTAATTAGATTATATTACATTTTAAAATATTCATAATCAGACTAAAGTTACTTTTTATTGATTACATGATATTATTTACACAATAGCAATAATCTTATAATCCACCGATAATATACATTCAGAAAGTCTTTCAGTTTTGTTGACATGCACACAAAAATGTTTTATTTGTTGTTATTTTAGAATGATTTATATTAAATTTACACTTTTATGATTTAATATTAGCTTTTCATTGAACTTTTGAACCCCCTGCAAATCCCAGACTGGGTAACCTTGATGTAAAGTAACTTTTAATGCACTTCATGTTGTTTCTAACAACAAATGGAATATATATATTTTTTCTCTTTTGTACCAATATGGTATAGGATTATACTATTAAAATCAATGGTTTAAACGAGGTCAAAAGTAATCAAAAAGTAATCTGATTACATTACTTAAAATGTGTATTGTAATAGATTATGTTACTAAACTACAATTTTTGTTATGTAATTTGGAATCTTCATATTCTTCTTGTCTTAATTGCAGTTTGCAAACCAACATAAAGGTGCATTGCTGCCACCTGCTGGACTGGAGTGTAGACAGAAGATTGACAGGGAAAAAATAGTTAAATTCTCTGTAAATTGGAATCTGTAATGGACTACAATTTTTATGTAATCTACCTAGCACTGGAGATGAACTGCGGCCTCCTCAACAATGCGTGATCAAAATGTCAGCCGAGTGCCATAACAAGAAATGTGTCATACTCTGGGATTAGACTAAGGTTAGGGAAAAAAAACAAAGATATTTTCACCTCCCGCTAAGAACATTAAACATGAAATTCAGTGTGTGTGTGTGAATGAGATAGACAGCAAGAGTGATAAAGAGAAGCAGGGACTCGATCAGGGATTTCTTGAGTGTTTTGGTTTGAACTCTGCTGAAGGGTATTTTATATTCCGATTGTGGAAAAAGCAGCGAGAAAGCATTTCTGTTTGATGTGCTTATATCAACAGCTTCAAAGGGAAAGTCTCGCTCGCTCCACGTCTCTCTTATCTCGCTGCTCTTCACGAAGGGACGCCAGACTTTGGTTGTACCTCTGTCACGTCGGGATGTGGAGACCGCTTCAGTCGAGGCGAGGCGTGATGAGAATGAAGATGCACCAGAGTCTTCTCAATCAAAACAATCAGAAGGCAATGTCTTCAACAGAGAGCAGGTCAGGTGAAATATTTCTCTGAACAACAGGAATGCTTCTCATACTGGAAAAGAGCAGAAACACTGAGAACTACATTAGAAACAAACATGCTTCACACAAGTGCACATAAGGCCACAAATGCTTGGCCGGTTCATATCAAGCTTGTTTGTCTTGAGTCACTTTTAGAGTTGTGCAACATTTAAAGTTAAATTGAAAATGCCTTTTAAATTCCAACACAGTTCCTGAAATTAAATAGAATTTCAATTGATGCAGCAATCCCAATTTTATACATTTGTTCATGTTATTAAACAAATAATAATAACTTTGTATTCCAGGGTGTAAAATCGATTCATTTCAACTTTCTGTGTATTGTGGCCAATTCATTTGAAATTCAACTACGGAACTGAAAGAGAGAAGTTTAGAATATATACACTACATTTCAAAAGATTGAGGTCAGAAAGATTTAAAAAAAAAAAAAAAAAAAAAACCTTTATACTTTTATTCATCAAGGATGCATTAAATTGATTACAAGTGATGGTAAAAACATTTATAATGTTAAAAAAGATTTCAATTTCAAATAAATGCTGTTCTTTTGAACTTTCCATTCATCAAAGAAACCTGAAAAATAAAATGCATCATGGTTTCCACAAAAATATTGTGCACACAACTGTTTTTAACACTGATAATAATCAGAAATGTTTCTTGAGCAGCAAATCATCATATTATTATGATTTCTGAAGATCATGTGACACTGAAGACTGGAGTAATGATGCTGAAAATACAGCTGCGCATCACAGAAATACATTACAGTTTAACAGAAACTGACATAGAAAACAATTATTTTAAATTGCAATAATATTTCACCATTTTACAGTTTTTACTGTATTTTTGATCAAATAAATGCAGCCTTGATGAGCAAAAGAGACTTCTTTCAAAAAAGTAAAAAATCATACAGACCCCAAACTTTTGAACAGCAGTGTATATTTTACAATTTACAAATTATATATTTAATTTGTGAATATTATATGTAAAAAAGCCACTTGTCTCACTGACAGACCGTATTCGTGCTTTGCTCAGATGTGGTGTGGTTGTTTATGCCTGTGCTTTTTGAGGAGTGTGTGTGTGTGTGATTGGTATTCAAGGTTAGTATGTGAACTTTTGAACGTCTGGGGCCTCTGGGCATCTTGGTTTTCTGTGATATCTGACAAGCTCCCTTTACTCTGAGGAGAACACACAGCTGGGGAGGACGAGTGTGTGTGTGGCTCATCTCTCTGCACGCATTTAATGACTCAAACTGTGTCCAAACCCAAAGACAGCTGCACTGCTGCCCAGTTAGTCAATGACTTGTTCCTCCAAATGAAACTCTCTCAGACTGTCGTCCAACACACCATAATGTCACGTCTAATGATGCAGAACAAATTCAACTGAGCTTTAGACAAAACCAAGCAAATATTTAGTCACAGCAGTCTCAGCAGAAATGGAATTAAAAATATATATTTATGTTTTATAGGATATTTATTTAAATATAATATATTTTTTTGAATATTTTGTCTATTGTGATGGCTGTTCCATTGATAAGCATTATAATTATGCCTTTTTAAAAATGTGATTAAATTGGCTTCACCCACATTAACACTCTTAATCCATGGTTTCGTTCTACTTTAACCAACGTCAATGTCTTTTAATATCATAGACTGATGTGGATCTCCAGGTGTGCTGATTTGACACCTGGTCCTCCCTGCTGACAGTGTGTGTGTGTGTGTGTGTGTGTGTTTGTGTGTGTGTGTGTGTGTGTGTGTGTGTGTGTGTGTGTGTGTGTGTGTGTGTGTGTGTGTGTGTGAGTGTGTGCAGTACATGCATCTGTGCAGATGCTGTGTTTTGCAATCCGAGTTTCTCCGTCTGTCAGCTCTTTCAGCACTTCCGTATTATGTTGTGGTTGGTGGGGTGATGAGTAATGATGAAGAATGATGTTGTGAGCATGATTGTTGTAGAAGTAATGAGTGATTATTTTTTCACTACAGGCTTCCTTCAAGCAGATGGAAAACCGGAACTGATTCTGCATCAGGTTTTGATCCTTTCATTGGATATGTGGTGTTTAAATAACATTTAAGAGGTGTGTGAACTTGCAAGCACAATGTCAGACACTGTAATATGCTCTGGTCCCCTCCCTGCTAACCAAGTATAACTCGTTTGAAGTAATGGTGCTTCATATAACATTATACAGAGAAACAAATGTTAATGATAAATCCTCTGTGATGTTTGTACTGGCTACTGTATACAGGCCACCAGGGCACCATACAGACTTTATTAAAGAATGTGCTGATTTTATATCTGAGTTAGTGCTGGTTGCAGATAAAGTTTTAATTGTTGGTGATTTTAATATCCATGTTGATAATGAAAAAGATGCATTGGGATCAGCATTTATAGACATTCTGAACTCTGTTGGGGTTAGACAACACGTCTCAGGACCTACTCATTGTCGTAATCATACTCTAGATTTAATACTGTCACATGGAATTGATGTTGATGGTGTTGAAATGATGCAGCAGAGTGATATCTCAGATCATTATCTAGTCTTGTGTACTCCATATAGCTAAAACTGCAAATTCAACTCCTTGTTACAAGACTAGTAGAACCATCACTTCTACCACAAAAGACTGCTTTGTAAATAATCTTCTTGACTTGTCTCAATTCCTTAGCATATCCAGTAGCTCAGAACGAGCACATTCGTTCCCTAAAGAGAGGAGCTTGGAAAATGGAGCTCAGTTGGAAGAAAACAAAACTAGAGGTATTTCATATTGCATGGAGGGAAAGTACTTCCTCCTACAGAAAAGCATTAAAAACTGCAAGATCTACTTACTTTTCATCTCTTTTATAAGAAAACAAACACAACCCCAAGTATTTATTCAGTACAGTGGCTAAATTAACGAAAAATAAAGCATCAATTGACATTCCCCAACAGCACAGAAGTATTGACTTTATGAACTTATTTACTTCCAAGATCGATACTATTAAAGATCAAATTATAACCATGCAGCCGTCAGCTACAGTATCGCATCAGATCCACTGAGGAACATTTCCACTCATTCTCTGCTATAAAAACAACCCTACCATTTTGTATGTTTTTCAGTGTTTTCCAAACCTTTCTAAAAATATCCCTTTTAAATATTCTAAAATATAAAGTAAAATAAAAAAGATACACATTTTATAAATACTATTATAGAAATATGTAGAAAATTATCTGGAAATATTTACTTTCTATTAAGCTGATGATGTTTTTTTAATGTAATGTCAATTTTAGATTTTTTTTAACTTATGTTTAATGTTATGATTTTTGGTAGCTAGGCATTTATCTAGTGTTATATAGCTAAACACAAACTATTGTGACTATTAGTATTATTGTCCTGCAGCATTTGTGCTATACAAATTAATTATTAATGATAAATTATGTTGTGTTTCATCACGATTTCTCAAAAATGAAGTTTGAAATGACACAGACTTGTGACTTCAGCAGAAGAATACACCATCGTTTTATAACCTCGGGTCTCATGGTGGGTCTGTCTTGAAAAATTATTGCTTAAAATCTCTCTCTATGGGGCTTTTGAATGGCATTTTTACCTCCGGAGCCCTACTGTTGTGCTGTATTAAGTTTAGGTGAATAAATCAGAGTTTCCTCTCATCTTAGAGTTAAAAAGGCCACATGGCCCCTATTTCACAAGCTTTCATATGTAGGGTTAAAGAAGAAGCCCTCGACCTCATCATTTACATGTGTTTCCCCGCAGGCCTCTGTAGACATTTATTGCAGGGATTAACCAAACTATGATGAACGTTCAGAGACTTGACCGGCTTACACTCACTTTTACTTAACAAGCTCACGTGCGCATATAAGAGCCAGCGTGTTGTAATCTCAGGACTGAAGGTTAGTTCTTTTATTTTGAAGCACTGTGCACATTGTACATACTGTTAAGAATCCAATTGTCAAGAAGAACCAAAAAATAAAAGGGAATCTTTTTATTCACCATCCTTTAAAGCAAAATTTAAATTTGCTGAAAATGTCCCCAGCCTCAGGCCATTCAAGATGTAGATGAGTTTGTTTCATCATTGGAACAGATTTGTAGAAATGTAGCATTGCATCACTTGCTCACCAATGGATGTGAATGGGTGCCGTCAGAATGAGAGTCCAAACAGCTGATAAAAACATCACAATAATCCACAAGTAATCCACAGCACTCCAGTCCATCAGTTAACATCTGGAGAAGACAAAAGCTCATGTATATAAGAAACAATTCCATCAAGATGTTTTTAACTTTAAACATTGTTTCCAGCTAATATATGCATCCATAATCCGTAACTCCTCCTCTAATGAAAAAGTCCATCTCCTCTTGTCTCTCACATCAAAATCCACCCACATATTTGTTTAAAGCTAAACAATTACAAAGAAATGGCAAGTAACATAAATTTGAAAATGAGTTAAGTAGAAAAACTGAAATAGTATTTTCTTGTCAAATTTACTCCTTTATTTACAACTTTGAAAAATCATTATTACAGTGTTGTTAATGAATCCTATTTTCTGGCAAAAAATATCTAAACATATTTAAAATAAGAAATACTGCGTAAGAAATACTTTTCGCATTGATTTTTGCGGTGTTTATATGCTCGATTTCAAGTTTGCGTTGCATTCTTATCATTGCCACAAGAGGCGCCATCAGCGCAAACTCGGTTTTCTTTCTCTCAAGTCAAGAGGCATTTATTTATCATTTGCATAGTTAATTATTATGGTTGAACTGGGCATTGAAATGCTTGTGACGAAGCTCAGACATAGAGTGACAATAACAAGACATAAACAGACATAGATGTACGTGGAGGGCACTACGATTTTGAGTGACTTCAGTGACCACAGGTAGAACAACAGACACAGACAGAGCATTACATACAAATAAGTGGAAGTAACAGATACAATAAGGATAGACAGTAGTCAACTACTGTGGAGGTAAAGTGAATTAGTTAACCTATCTCCGGCTACCTTACTAACACTACCTTGGTTATCTGGTTTAATGACACATATACATTCTCAGGTGTTTACATAATTGCAAAGAGAAGCATATCTTTCTGCATCCTTAAGGTTTGCATGTTTGCGCATTTTAATTAAAATGCATTTCTTCCAGCAGACATTTCTAAAACACCTGTGCATGTACATCAGCTAATTTGTATAGTCACTATGCTGTCACGCTGTATAATTTGTAGGTAATTTGAGGTCTGTCAAAGCATGTCTTTGATTCTCTCCCCGCGGCAGAACACATGGAAGCATCCTTTTGTTGCGTCAAATTAGGCCGCGGAGGAGCGAAACAATGCCACATCTGTACGCCAACGCCGCGCAAGGGAGAGACGCTTTACCATCATAATGCTTCACAGATGGCAGTGAACACAGGAAGAAATCAAGCTTGTGTTTTAACACTTTGTCTCACCTCATTAGCTTCCCCTCCATCCCCT
>NC_056596.1:881680-894180 GCF_018340385.1 Cyprinus carpio
CTGTTCTGAGCGCGTTCAGAACACTGCAGTGATGCTGCTGATGTGTTATTGGGCGCACCAGAAAACACATCCGCAGCATCATATGTCAGCAACTTTGATGATGTTTTTATTACCTTTCTAACAACGGACAGTATACCGTACATACACTTTCAATGGAGGAACAGAAAGCTCTCGGACTAAATCTAAAATATCTTAAAATATTTTACGGTGATTTAAGTTTGTATTGCGGGTTTGGAATGACATGAGGGTGAGTCATTAATGACAATTTTCATTTTTGGGTGAACTAACCCTTTAAGACATTAGCAAAAAGAATAGTTTAACTTAATCTGAAAATGGAATCCACAAATGTTTGTGGGTTTTATCAGAAAAATGACTAAGAGATGAACTGGGTTATAACAAATATGATTTATTTATTCAATTGTTCTATCATTTACATTTAACATGGAACAGAACATTTTCAAAATAATTACATTTTAACATCAACCTTATTTGAACTGAATAGTTTTGAAAACATTAAGATACATTTTATTAACAGCTTTTTTTTTTTCCTGCCACCTCCACCCACCCTGTCTGGTGCACAGTACTGTCGCAAGGGCTGTGCCAAGTGTGCAACTGCACAGGGCCTCGCACCTCTAGAGGGCCTCGATCCTGGCCTGCATTTTATGTCGTTTATATCTAATTTTTATTACTGTTTTTCCACCCATCTTGTCTTTTGGAAGACTAAAATAGTCATAGCAGATAGACAGTATAAGACTCTGAGTATAAGAATGAGTAAAACTGTTTGTTGTTAGGACGACAAAAAGTTATAAAGTTTAACTTTTAGTCTGGTCTAGAGCCCTGCATTTCACCCTGACTTTTTTTACACCTTTTTGTTGGTATGGGACCAATTTTCACATCATAGTTCAGATGCGGGCCGGCCTCAGGCCTGTTTAAGGCTTCTCCTTATTTTTATATTTTAGACATCCATCAATTAGTGATGAAAAAAAATTGCTGAGCTGGGGGAAACAACACAAGACCGTGCTACCGTGACTGTAAACAGTGGGTGAACAGTGTTAAGTGTCCCGCAGCAGCGCAGTGTTCTGCTTTCAAATGCACGCAATAGGCTTAAGCTTGACACAAAGCATCGGCAAAAAAATTATTACCATAAATGAGTCATGGGGGAAACAGGAATGAGATATTGAATTATTTACTAATAAATAGTGTTTTCTGAGTTGGTGTCGCAAGGATGATGTTGCCAATCCTGACTCGCAACCTCTTCATTTTACGCGCCTTTAGAAAAAAGTTAATCTTTACGGATTATGATTATAATGAATGAGTTTTTGTTTCTGATTTGTTGTATTTCGTTTAGTAGTCATTTAAAGCTTTCTATAGATATATTTGTCACGTCTGTGAGCCATGTATTCACTGAGCTTTGGTTAATTTTTGTGAAGCGCTCCTGTTCAAGACGAGACGGTAGAAAGCGCATCATGACTAGAGTTTGTGGAAAAATGTAAGCAGTAGCCTACAGTATTACAGAACTGTTTTATGATAGAAATGTTCAGCCACCGACATTAATCTAGTGATGCAAACTACTCAACCTTTTATGAAATTCCGCCCTTTTGAATTGAAAATATGCGATAGGTTAATGATTCATGTAAAACATAAATAAATGTGACAATAGATGTTTGCGTTTTCGACTATTAAACATACGAATAAGAGTGAGAGTGCAATAGTGCAAATTGATTTTATGTGAAAAGTTCAGCTGCAAAAACCTAGTGCCGTTTGAAATTTTCTTCTAAAAAATACAAATTTTATCAGGCTCCCATGTGTAGGTTCAGTAATTTCACTTTAATAGCAATGAACAGTTTCTTTTCTTTCCCATTAAAGTGAAATAACTGAACATAAACATAGGAGGATGAGAAAATAATTATTTTAGAAGAAAATGTTGGATCGCACTTAGAGGCTTTTCCATCTGAACTCTTTATATATAACTGTCTACAAGCCTAGAACTAATTTAAGCATTCTTATTAACTTATTATTATTATTATTATGATTGTAGATCCTTTATGAGCTAGTGTGTGGCCGTGATTTGTGCGCAAGCATGTCAGTAAGCAAGGCATCACAATCGGACAGATGCATGTTAAAGTTTAGTTTGTTACGGTTCCGGCTTCGCTACCGTTCGGACGTTCTAGCTTACTGTTCTCCGCTTTGCTTCTTATTTCTGTACTTTTCTCTGATTTTTCTAAGATTTTTTACTTCAGAAGATCAGCACAGTGCTCAAACAAAAGATTTTTGGCACAAACACTAAAACTAAAAACTTTGGGACTGGAATAATACTACAAATGAAGACTTTGCCTCCCACTGCCAGCAGCTTACATTCCGGAGATGGGATAACAACTGCCTACATTCAAAGAGAAGAGAGAGAAAATGCCTCCTGTTGGATCCACTTGTTGCATGAACTGCTGCAAACTTCTACAAAGGATTGTGATTCTTGAAACAAAGTTACTTGCCGGACTTTCAAAACAGACGGAACATTCAGCAGACCATCGTCATGGACCCTCTCAGCATACAGCCGGTGAGTCCCATGAATCTTCTGAATCTCAACAGTTTTTATACCAAGTGTAGAGGAACAAGCCAAAACTGATCGCCACACTAATCGATGGCACAAACAGGGAGCGAGACCCAAAGGAACACGAGACATCAGATTGTCACGAGTTTCTCGTATTGCTGCTGTAGCATCCTCTACCCCAGATTCGACTATGACAAGGCTTGTGAATACCAGTATTCTACCACCCCCTATACATCTTGAGAACAGATTTGAAGCATTAATGAATGCGGGTGAGGAATCCCCAAATGTGATTAAACATCTATTGGATCAGCCAGCAGCTAACACCGCTACTAACAGGTGCTCAAGGTCGAGCAGACAACGACATTCAGCTCAGAGCGCAGTCGAGCCCAGGACTCTGATAGTGGGTGACTCTATTATCAGAAACATCAGTAGCAGGACTACAACAACATGCTGCCTTCCTCAAGCAATGGTCTCTGATGTGAACAAGGGAACTTCAGAATATTCTGATGAAGCACAAGACTACAAATCCAATTATCATCCATGTGGGGAAGAATGATACTCTGAAAGAGCAGTCAGAACTCCTTAAGAAGGACTTTAGTGAACCTTTTTTCAAACACTTTGAAGACTCAAAGTTCATCAGTGGACCACTCCCAACTGATAACACCATGCAGCCACAATAAGCACTGCTGATGGACACCATCCCGGCCGAGCCCTGCCCTCAGAGCTCCTCACAGACAGACTGTGATGTATCAAAACAGCTACAAGACTCAGCACTCAAGGATGACTTTCTGGAAGACAGCCGGGGAAGCCAAGAGAACATATCACAGTCACCGGAAACACCAGAGACACAGCCCATCTCACCAGACACATTATCCCTCTCTCCAGCATCTCCACTTCTGTGCTTTTCACAGAAAATGGTAGAATTGGTGTATGCTGGGACTAAACTCTCACACTCATTCGTTGCAAGCGCGTAGATATCAACAAGAAAACAGCGGCCCCCCCCCAAACACCAAAGCCTGTGGGACCTGCTCCTGTGAGAGCTCTCCGACCGCTGCCACAATGCCAGGGCCCAAACCCTCCATCTGCTGTAGGTGAACAGAAAACAGCTGATAGCAGCTCTCAGTGATATGTGTCGGGTCCCCGCTATAATAGCAGCAACATTCACAAATGTTTAAAGAACAAGCGGGAACCCAGTGTGCCTGTAGCTTTCTCTATTTCAATTTTATCATGTGACAGAAAGTTTAAGTCCATCTCAAGCCGAAGGGCAAACTCATCTAATCGGCAGCCTATTATGCATTAAACTAAAATTGATGTAATGACATAAAGCACTGTAATCAAGTTAGCATCTTTAAACATTCGCTCACTAAAAAATTAATCATTTTCTAATCAATGACTTTATAACCACAAACAATCTGGATTTTATGTTTCTAAATGAAACATGGCTAGAAGACAGCTGCAGTACAACAGTCCTCAATGAAGCAGCCCCTCCTAACTTTACTTTCATGAGTGTGTGCAGGACTGTTAGGAGGGGTGGAGGTGTAGCTGCTCTATTTAAAGATGTCTATCAATGCAAGCAAGTGTCATTTGGTCAGTACTTGTCTTTTGAATATCTAGAAATTGTGCTGAAAGGTGCTCCATGCATTCTGTTTATCATTATTTACAGGCCTCCAAAATACTCTCCAGCCTTTGTTGAAGAGGTCACAGAAATGTTATCAATGATTTCCTCAGAGTTTGACTGTTTTGCTATTGCAGGGGATTTTAATATTCACATAGATAATGCAGAAAACAAAACTACAAAAGAAATGATAACGGTTCTAAACACTTTTGACCTGATTCAGCATGTGCATGGACCCACACACAAGGGTGGACACACCCTAGATTTAATCATCAGTAGGGCTCTAAACATTTCATCCATTGTTATTAAGGACGTAGCACTATCTGATCACTTCTGTGTTTTCTTTGATATATTGATCTCTGCTACCACTGAATCTAGATCTGTCTCTGTCAGAATGAGATGCTTTCAAATGTAGCTGCACTTAATAGACCGAGCCGTAGTTTGCTGACAAGCGGCGCAATATCGCGTTCATAATCGCAGATGAATCGCATGCGGTTATGAATGTGATATTGCGTCAGCGAACTACGGCTCTGGACATTAAGCGCTAATCACAGAACCAGCTTTACTGACGAGACGCGCATGACAATTGCATGCGATTAATAGTGCAGACCTAACGAGAACACTAGTGTACTATTTATGGAGGCTATATCTTTAACACTAAGTATTTTTGCGGACTCTGTTGATATTCTCCTTGATTCCTTTAACTCAGAAGTTAAGAATGGTATTAATGATATTGCTCCAATAATAGTCAGTAAGAAAACAAACAGACAGAAATCAGTTTCCCAGAGTCAGATTCCCAGTGAAATGCTGTCAGACTGCAAATGCAATGAGTTTGCTTCCTTCTTTTCTGAGAAGATCATCAATATCAGGAAGGTGATTAGCACATACTCAAGCAATGCAGAGGTCAGACAGATTCGGCTGCAATATCAAAAAGATACTGTCTATTTTGAAGCAATTGATAGCAACATTTTGGAAGACATAGTGCAGCAACTAAAATCGTGAACTTGCTATCTTGACACACTTCCCACATCTTTTTTCAAAAATGATGCAGCTCATCCAGAACGCTGCTGCCAGGATTCTGACTAGAACCAGAACATCTGAGCATATCACACCAGTCCTCAGGTCCTTACACTGGCTTCCAGTTACATTTAGGATTGATTTTAAAGTACTTTTACTCGTCTAGAAGTCACTCAGTGACCTAGGACCAAAATACATTGCTTCCAGAATCAGCTTCCAGAAGAGATCAGATGTGCTAAAACACTAGTCACATTTAAATCTAGACTCAAAACTCATCTGTTTAGCTGTGCATTTATTTAATGAGCACTGTGCGATGTCCGAACTGATTGCACTGTATTTTACGTATTCACTGTATTTTATGTAAAATCATTTTCTATTTCTAACTGTTTTAAATTCAAGTCAATTTTTAAATCATTTCCAAAGTTTTAAAATTGCTTGTTTTAGTTTTGTTCTTCATGATTATTTTACTTTATTTTATGTAAAGCACTTTGAATTACCATTGTGTACGAAATCTGCTATATAAATAAACTTGCCTTGCCTTACTACAGCAACCTCCCCCCCCCACACACACACACACACACACACACACACGCAAAATTGTAGAGGGCCTCGCATGTCAACTTTGCACAGGGCCTCTCACCCTCCTTGCGACGGCTCTGCTGGGGCATATTTTAAACAAAAGGCGGTGGCCGCTGCAATATTTGCCCCGTCTCTTTTGATGTTTTCTGGACACTCTCTGTAAGAAATATTTGAATAAGAAAATGTATAAGTATAGAATATGATGCACTACAGTAATCACTGTATTTTATCATTAACTATTTCTTTGCCTTCCACAGAATACATTTAGACCACTTAAACTATTGACTGGGTTTTAATCAGTTTCTGAGAAAAACAAAAAAATCTACCATAGCTTTAAGAGCCATGAATGTAAAGTACATGCTATAAGTCATCAAAATATATTTCAGCTTGTGATGCAATTCACAAACACTAAGCAGACAATCTAGCAAAAGAAAACCATGACAACAAAGACACATTGCAGTATTTTTGCAGAGTGTCTTAAGGTAAATTAACATTTAATGTCTAATACATATCTTTAAGAATGCAAAAACAATTGTTAGAGTTCTGAACAATAAAGAAAGGCTGACAACAGGAATGACCTGCCAATCAGCAAGAAGTCTTATGAACGTTTGTGCGATTTCTGTGTGACAGATGAGTACCTACAATACGAGGTTACTGGTTTTCACTAAACCAACTAAAACAGAAACTAAATAACCCTGAGTGTCACAGTGATATGACGCTAATATTTGTATTATTTGTTAATTTTGTTTTACCTGTGACAACAGTGTACAGATTGATCTTGGTGAAGGCAAGCTTCCCCTTCCCCCACTTCATACTGAAACAGGCCATGACCTCATTTGTCATCAACCTGTGGATACAAGAGTAATGCCCAAATAATTGATTATACATGACACATTATGAGGCAGGTATTATAGTTTGTGTTACGTGTTCATCATATCTAGTATAATGCAGATATCATACAGGTCCTCCAGTTGGTACTAGATTAAAAGTCATAGGCTCACCCAAACTGGCAGGTTTTTATCTTATTGCAGAACAACTGATATTGTGCCATTTCAAAATGTAAAACCAACACTATTTCAACAACTTGGCCTGTAAATATTATTTCATTCATTCATTTTCTCCTTGCTAGCAAAATTATAAGTGCAAAATTATAGGATAACAGAAGAGCACACAAGAAAACCAGAAGAAACAGATTAATGACTTTCAATCTATTAATATTTTAAATCTAATTAATGTAATATATTAAAACATAAGTGTTCTAGCGGCTCATTTATAAATGAACAAAAAACATACCTTACAACAATATGGCTTCTTCAGACCATGGCAAGGAGATAAAAGCAAAAAAAAAACAAAAATGTTATAACCTCATATAGTATAGCTCCACAACACCTGAAATCACACAATATTAAATACTATAATAGACCTCAGTGATAAACTTGAACCCCAAATATAAAACTAGAGCTTGTAGTAGAAAAGGCTGTTTTTGCTTAAATTAATAAAAAAGTAGCCTCTTTACATCCTGTGTAGAAATCTGACAGCTAAAGGAGATAGCCTAATTACTCCCAAATTAATTAAACAACTTGTACAGCAAAATATTAAGTTACTATAAACATCTGCATAACTAATTCGCATGACACAATTGAAGGGAAAAAAAAAGCATCGAATCGATGGAATTTCATGATGAAAAGCTTAACGTTAAATTATCCGAAACAATAATAATATAATAATTAAAAACATACGTCTTAAGTTTAAACTTTATTTGAACTGTTTTTTTTCAGCGCTAGATGGCTTTAGTGACTCAGGCGTTAGTTCAGGGATATAACAGATAACGTTACCATTTTCTAATTAATTATCTCTACCCATCGTCTTACAGCTAAAACACTTCGATGTATTTGATACGTATTACAAGTAATATCATTATATAGGGGGGCATAAACACTTTTACATTATACATGATCTAATTTCCAGATATACTCACCACAGTTTGAGCTGTAAGTGCACTGCAGGCCTCTTGATAAATTGATGCCGATCCAAAAAAGACCGCCAAGTAGTCGCAAAATGGCGCAATAGCGCGATGTCACCGCGTTGCATTATGTTTGGGCATGGGATTATGGGGGTTGGCAAAAGAATAAATAAATAATAATAATAATAATAATTCAAATAAAATAAACAATAATATACTTTAAATTAACTTGTATTATTCTGTACATTAGTGCTTATCCACAAAATCCATGCACAGAAAAAGTTGAAGCATAATCATCTTTGATGGATGAGATCAACATTTAAATATGAAATGATTTGTAATTTTACATTTTTAACTAGAATGTACTTTAAATATAAAAAAAAAAAATGCAAGTAAGAAGCAGCAGCAATCAATCTGATCAATTATTTTATATATATAAAAAAAGAATAATAATATAAAGAACAGACCAAATTATAGCAAAGGAATTAGAGTTATATTGCATAATTACAAGACTGTACAATAAACAGTAATGTTTGCATTGTCTGCATGCACTCACTTTACTTTCCAACACAAAGATCAAAAAGTTTATGTTATGATAAGCAATGTTTCCAGCCCAGAATCGAGTAAGCAATACTGTTTTGATCATCCTAAATATGTCTTAACAGGTTTGAGAGTGTTTGAATTGCATTATATTGCAAAAAAAAGATTGGATATTAATTTATATAAACTGCAATGGTTCATGAATGGGTCATGGGTCAAATTAAAGTCATAACACTTTTTTTCATAGTCCCTTTTGAATATTCTATTGACAATATAATATTGTACTTACATGTCAACTAACTCTCATTACAGTGTTAATAGCCTGTCTGCTTAATTTCTAACTCTTAATTCTGATGGTCTCCCAAAATATGTTTTACTGACTACAAGTAACTTTGCAAGTACATCAATTTATTCTAACACTCTAATGAGAGCAGGTATGTACAGTCCTGGCCAAAAATATTGGCACCCTTGGTAAATATGATCAAAGAAGAGTGTAAAAATTCTTCTGCATTGTTAATCCTTTTGATCTTTTATTTAAAAAAAATTCACAAAATATGTATCCTTTCATTGGATAATAAGAATTGAAAACGTTTTTTTCTCAAATGCTCTTTGGACACAATTATTGGCCCCCCTAGAAATTCTTATGAGTAAAATATCTCTGAAGTATATTCCCATTCAAATTCACAATTT
This sequence comes from Cyprinus carpio, assembly GCF_018340385.1. Classification (NCBI taxonomy): domain Eukaryota; kingdom Metazoa; phylum Chordata; class Actinopteri; order Cypriniformes; family Cyprinidae; genus Cyprinus; species Cyprinus carpio. The sequence goes on from NC_056596.1 coordinate 890,633, forward strand.
TGAGCACTCCAGCTTGATTATAAACATGAAATTATCCAGACATGGCTACCTGTTTCACAGAAATATAAAGAGGAGGGAAAACAAAGCCCAAATTCCTTTAATCATTCATCAAAATGAGAAAAACCAAAGAATGTATTTCTGATGTGCAGCAAAAGATAATTGAGCTTCACAAATTGGTGAAGTGGCTTTAAGAAAAGAGCTAGAGCAGTGAAAATTCCTATTTCCACCATCAGGGCAATAATTAAGAATTTCCAATCAACAGAAAATGTTACAAAACTGCCTGGAAGAGGACGTGTGTTTAAATCATCCTAATGTGCGATGATAAGGAGAGTTTGAGTAGCTAAAGACTCTCCAAGGGTCACAGCTGGAGAATTGCAGAAAATAGCAGAGTCTCTGGTTCAGAAAACCGTTAAAAAAAAATTGTCAAACAGAACCTACATCAACACATTTTGTTTGGGAGGGTTACAAGAAAAATTCTCCTAGCTCATTCAAAAACAAACTAAAGCATATTCAGTATCAGCCAAGACTGGAACTTTACATGGGAATGGCTTCTATGATCAGATGAAACTAAAAAATGAGCTTTTTAGTATCAAACACTCAAGATGGGTTTGGTGAAAACAGGGATAAAAAACTACCCCATGTGTACAATGAAATATACTGCTGTATTTTTTATTTTCTGGGCCTATATTTCTGCTGGAGGTCCTGGATATCTTGTTTAGATACATGACATCATGGATTCTATCAAATACTAACAGATAAAAAAATCAGTAAGTGATTGCAAGAAATCGTATAATGGTCCATGTTTGGATCTTTTAACCGTACAATAATCCAAACACAAACCTCGAAAACAACACAGAAATGGGTCACTGAGCTCAAAACCAAGCTTCTGCTTGCTATAGCCATTCCAGTCCTCTGACCTGAACCCTACAGAAAATGAGAGGAGTGAACTGAAGAGGAGAAGCACCAACATGGAGCTGGGAATCTAAAGGGTCTGGAGTGATTCTGGATGAAGGAATGGTCTCTGATCTCTTGTCAGGTGTTCTCTAACCTCATCAGGCATTATAGGAAAAAAAAATTAGACCTGTTAACCTGGCAAATGGAGGTTTCAAAAAGTACTGAATAAAAGGGTGCCATTAATTGTGGCCAGTGTGTATTAGAGAAAAACATTTATTTCATAATGATATTTCCCCCTGTTTTAAATTCTTATTATCCAATGAAAGGATACATTTTTGTGAATTTTTTATATAAAAGTTAAAAACGATTATCAATGCAGATGAATTTTCACAGCCTTCTTTGATCATATTTACCAAGGGTGCTGATATTTTTGGCAATGACTGTAGGTGCGACAACATAAATTTCAAAAGGGACCATCAAATGAAGTGAAACCACTTTATTAAATAATAATAATAAAAAAAGAATAAATTGATGTTATAATTTGACGTTGTCAGTATTTGATGTCAATGTGACATTGGCTTGAGACGTTGGCTTGACGTTGGGTTTAGGTTAGTTAATATCACAACCTAAAAACAAACTAAAGATTAAAGTCAAATGACGTTATAATTTGACGTTGATTGGACGTTACCACTATGACGTCTTGAAGACATTGGATTTTGGTTGCCATACCTGACGACTAAATATCAGTATTTGATGTCAATGTGATGTTGGCCTGAGATGTTGGCTCAACGTTGGGTTTAGGTTAGTTAATGTCACAACCTAAAAACAAACTAAAGATTAAAGTGAAATGATGTTATAATTTGACGTTGATTGGACGTTACCAGTATGGCGTCTTGAAGACATTGGATTTTGGTTGCCATACCTGACGACTAAGTATCAGTATTTGATGTCAATCTGACGTTGGCTTGAGACGTTGTCTTGATGTTGGATTTTGGTTAGTTAATGCCACAACCTAAAAATAACTACAGATCAACCATCAAATGATGTTTTTAATTTGACATTGTGTAGACGTTGCCATTATGACGTCTTGGAAACGTTGGATTATAGTTGCCATACCTGACGACTAAGTATCAGTATTTGATGTCAATGTGACGTTGGCTTGAGACGTTGGCTCGACGTTGGATTTTGGTTAGTTAATGCCACAACCTAAAACTAACTACAGATCAACATCAAATGATGTTTTAATTTGACGTTGTGTGGACGTTGCCATTATGACGTCTAGGAAACATTGGATTTTGGTTGCCATACCTGACGACTAAAGTATCAGTATTTGATGTCAATGTGACGTTGGCTTGAGACGTTGGTCTTGATGTTGGGTTTTGGTTAGTTAATGCCACAACCTAAAAACTAACTAAAGATCAACATCAAATGATGTTATAATTTGACGTTGATTGGACGTTACCATTATGGTGATGTCTTGAAGACATTGGATTTTGGTTGCCATACCTGACGACTAAACATCAGTATTTGATGTCAATGTGACGTTGGCTTGAGACGTTGGCTCGACGTTGGGTTTAGGTTAGTTAATGTCACAACCTAAAAACAAACTAAAGATCAAAGTCAAATGACGTTATAATTTGACGTTGATTGGACGTTACCATTATGACGTCTTGAAGAGATGGTTGGATTTTGGTTGCCATACCTGACGACAAAACATCAGTATTTGATGTCAATGTGACGTTGGCTTGAGACGTTGGCTCGACGTTGGATTTTGGTTAGTTAATGCCACAACCTAAAACTAACTACAGATCAACATCAAGTGATGTTTTAATTTGACGTTGATTGGACGTTACCATTATGACGTCTTGAAGACGTTGGATTTTGGTTGCCATACCTGACGACTAAACATCAGTTTTTGATGTCAATGTGACGTTGGCTTGAGACGTTGGCTCGACCGTTGGATTTTGGTTAGTTAATGCCACAACCTAAAAATAACTACAGATCAACATCAAATGATGTTATAATTTGACGTTGTGTGGACGTTGCCATTATGACGTCTAGAAAACGTTGGATTTGGTTGCCATACCTGACGACAAAACATCAGTTTTTGATGTCAATGTGACGTTGGCTTGAGACGTTGGCTCGACGTTGGATTTTGGTTAGTTAATGCCACAACCTAAACCTAACAACTACAGATCAACATCAAATGATGTTTTAATTTGACATTGTGTGGATGTTGCCATTATGACGTCTAGAAAACGTTGGATTATGGTTGCCATACCTGACGACAAAACATCAGTATTTGATGTCAATGTGACGTTGGCTTGAGACGTTGGCTCGACGTTGGATTTTGGTTAGTTAATGCCATAACCTAAAACTAACTAAAGATCAAAGTCAAATGACGTTATAATTTGACGTTGATTGGACGTTGCCATTATGACGTCTTGAAGACATTGGATTTTGGTTGCCATACCTGACGACTAAACATCAGTATTTGATGTCAATGTGACGTTGGCTTGAGACGTTGGCTCGACGTTGGTTTTTGGTTAGTTAATGCCACAACCTAAAACTAACTACAGATCAAAGTCAAATGACGTTATAATTTGACATTGATTGGACGTTACCATTATGACGTCTAGAAAACGTTGGTTTAT
>NC_056596.1:899180-991680 GCF_018340385.1 Cyprinus carpio
TTCATCGCAGATGTGTTGTTGGTGTTTAATGTGTCAAAAATATGTATATATTTTTTTTCAAATATTTTATACAAGTGAAATCAGTCTGAATGCTAATGCTAACGCTGCTGCTCTTTGTCATCATATCCGCTGCTAGCTCTGCTCGCGCACCTTCTGTCTCTGCTCGCGCACCTTCTGTGTCTTTGAGCGGTATAACAATCATATTTGACAGCGACAGAGGTGACATTTGTGTTTGTATTGATGAGAGGCTGGTGATTGATCTGTTGGGTATGATTTGTGTGAGGTTTGATCAGTTAGTCGAGTGTGTGTGTGTGTGTGTGATGAACTCGTGCTTACAAAAGCTAAAGCAGCTAAACACACACACACACACACTGTATTGCTCAAAGTAATTCGATAAAACCGCGGTATTGTAAAAGTAACGTTGCCTTCGAAGTAGTGCCACAATGCATGTTTATGGAAATGATTACCCTAATAATGCCATGTTTTTGGACATAATATTAGAATTACGCTAGGTTACCTTTTAAAAATACCATGAAGCATGCATTTTAGTACCATATAAATCAATGATCAATTAGCATCGCACAGGTGCGTAGGAAAAAAGACTGATATAGTCAAAATATGAGAAAACAAGAAAATCAACTTGCAAAACAAAAAAATTCCTTTAATAGCAACGTCTCGATCGTATGATCTTCGTCAGGCAGGATGCCTGACGAAGATCATACGATCGAAACGTATGATCTTCGTATGATTTCTGTTTGCGCGAGATCCCTGATTGGAGATTTCTTTGTAGAATAATTTTCATTGCAATTTTTGCTGTTAAACATGATTATTTAAAAAAAACAATTGAAATATTGTCGGCTGATGATGGCTTTAACAGTAGAATAAACCATTGGTTAACATCCTTACAGCTCACAGCAGGTCTGTCTTTAATGGTTTATAAGTTATCGATAAAATCGATTCCACCCTTGGAGAAAATTAATTGGTGCATTTACTTCAGAAACCAACTGTTGGACTAAAAAACTCAAAAAAAGTATGTTAAATTTCACAGAAAAGTGTGTTTTTTTTTTTAAGTAAATAATGGCAGAATTGCACAAAAACCATGAAAATGTCCACTTTGCATTAATAATTCAAGGTCTGCCAGCGTCGATGGTGTGGTCCGAGGTGCTTTTCCGCAGGTTCAAAGACTTTTGAGTCATTACGACTAATGTAACATCATCAAGTTCAATTCACGCAAATCACTGTCTCTCAACATTTGGCAGCGTCTGTTCCCATTAAATCCAAAACAGCAGTTTCTGCCAAAATATCTCAGTGCACTGCCAAAGACGTTCTCATGTTCTGCCGGGGCTCCAAGACTGTAAATATTCTTAATGGGGAATCGCAGTCCTGGATGCTGATTGGTCGATACGGCGTTCAAAAAGTTGATCGTCTTGCAGAATGCTCTCCATAATATTGCACAGACTTGAGTGTGTCCTTTCAGTGCATGTGCAGAAAATGCGACTGGTGTGTGTGTTCTTTACTGTGTCTTGTTGGTTCGGTGCGGTAGTTTGCATAAAAACAAACCCATAAAGCTCACGATGCAAACCAGAAGTGCTAATGTTTGAGCGAGTGTCGAAAACCACTTACAGTTCTAGAAATGAGAATCCAGTTCCAGAAATGTGTGTTTGGAAAGTACCTGACTTTTTGGCACGTTTTTAGGGGGTTTGTAGTTTTCGTTATGAAGTGTGCATAAGCGCTGATCCTCTGGTTTATGCCGTGTGCGATAGAGAGTCATTTTCATCTTAGTTCCCCATTCCATGAGCGAAACTCTGGAGGTTATGTTACCTAGTTTCCCTGGTTTGCTTCAGGCTTTGCTTGGATCAAGTGTTTATACCCAGAGCTTTATAACCAAGCTTTATATTTTGTCCTGGATGCTGTCTTCTGTTGCGTTGATGTGAACCGTTTATGATCTTCATTGAGAAACTAGGCGCTTTCATTTAGCCTTTTTGAGATTACCGACAATGGGAAAATGGTTTATTATGATCATCGTTATTATTATTATAAAATAAATGTAATTAGTTATTGAACAGTGGTGTCTTTTATTGCAGTGCACTTGGTTCTGTTTTATTACAGCAGTACATCTCCGAAGCTCAATTTTTAATTGATTTGGGCTGCAGCTTCAACACATCAGCCGTTCTTTACGACTTAAACCTGCATGAATTCAGCTGGGCTCTAAATGTTCAGCTTTATTTGATCAGACTGCATCATAATACTTCCTCAAAGTGAGTAAAAACATAATGCAAACCTGCAATATTTAAATATATTAAATAACACAGATATCCTTTATGCATTTAATCCCATTTTATTAACCAATATCTTTGCTGCTGACCTTCAGTGATCCGATTCAGTCATGCTAATAAGCCAAAATGACATTAGATAAACATAACATTTGTGTTTCATTCTTTTTATTGGCTGACGTTTCTTCTCCTGCGTCCTATCCTTCATGCAATCCATAATGGCAGCACAGCTGAAAGGTTTTTTTGAGCTGCGCCCAATTGATTTCCTTCAGCCTGAGGTGTATTCATTTCACTTTTTGTGTGAAAGGGGTTTCCTTTTTTATATATATATTAAAAACAAACAGGCAAGCCCAGCCCAGATGAGAAAAAGTAATGCAAAAGCAATGTAATGCATTACTTTCCATAACAAGTAACTCAATTAGTTATGTTTTTAGGGAGTAACGCAATATTGTAATGCATTACTTTTAAAAGTGACTTTGCCCAACACGGTCAATGACTAAACTTAAAATCTGACTTGCAGCTTGTAATGTTGCAAATCTTAATTAATGTAGATTTACATGTATTCATTCATCCGTTTAGTGCATTAATGCCAATGTGGAGCACTACAGCACAAACAGTTCAGATAATAGAATACATCAGCCAGATCAGTTAATGAGACGATCTGGCCGTTTTATTACCGTGTGTCTCTGGAGGACATGTGTCACAGTGATTTAACCCAGTTTTTAATTGATTTTGGGGTAAAACCTGGTTGACTGTGCTGTGGTTGGATGGGTAACCTGCATTCAGTGCGGTTTGATTCATGCTCGGGATCCAGCAGAAGCCTTCTTGGCATCCGGTGCCGTTGCGGTCGGAGTTGTCCTGATCCACAACAAAGCCTCCTGGAGATAAATGGCTTGCTGGGGATTTCTGTTCCTGCGGCGAGCGCGGTGAGGTGAGCTCAGGATAACGTCTGCTAAGTCACTCTCTCTCTCTCTCTCTCTCTCTCTCTCGCTCTGACATTTTGTTATTGTTCTGCCATTTGGCCGGAGCCCAAGTGTATTCCAGCGCAGTGAAAGACGAAGGTTTCGCTCATCGGAACCGGAGTGGAGTGTGTTGAATGACGGGCGCGGTACGAGTCTTACATACACTCCACAGCGGGACGCCGCTCAGGATTAACACTCCTCATAAAGCTTTGTATCTGTCTTGAATCACAGTGAGTTACGGCCTCGTCTTCATCTCGATGTTGGGGGCCGTTTTTTTGTACTGTTTTGTTTTCATTTTCATTTCTATAGTGAATGAGGGGATTTTAACTCTATTCCACCTACAGCCTGTTTTTGGTCAATCTGGTTTCATATCAGGCTTTATTCATTTGCAGACTGACTTTAACTTTAATATTCCATTATAATCAGTGGAGGTTGCATGGAGTTTAGCTACAGTTGCGAGTTTTACTCTTGAAAGTTTTTAAATGAGCTTTCTTCTGTTTCTCGGTCTTGTAAAGCTTGTCAGCCGCTTCTGTCTGAGATTAATGTTGACGCTTCAGTGCATCAGTGTATCTTTTATGAGACTTTCAAATTCCTGCTGAACCTTTGTAAATGAAGAGGCTTCAAAGTTATAGACATATTAAAAATGTCCAGTTATAGATGTGTCCGAACAGACAGCATTGTGTTGCTTATCTTACATAGTTTCTTCAACTACTTAAGTCGTGTTGTTGTTTTAATAATGCATGTCAATTATATCAACAGATATTCTTAAAATTCTAACTATAGCTTGTAATGAGGCAGAAAAAATCTCTCCCGAATTTGAATTTATATTTATTTATCACTGTGTATGAAATAGGTTGTCATTTTGAGATTATCGCCATCTGAAAAATAGTTTATCGCAATTACTATTATAATCAAGTAAATGTAATTATCCAGAAAGAATCCAGAAAGTGCTCATTAATAATTTTTAGTAAATACTGTGTAATGTAAGTGTTTATTTCAGCAATTTATTACGAATTTGACTTTGAAATTGCATTTAAATCCTCCACATCTCTAGATATCAGTATCAGCATTGGCCAAAGCTAGTTTTATTCTCGTTTGGCTCTTGACGAGTGTTTAATTCGTACGCGGAGATGTTTCCTCTTCAAGCAGAGCTTCTTGTCATTTGCAGATGGTGCTAATTCGTGTCCTTGCGTGTTTGTTTTCGTTGTTCCTCCGTCGGTTGCAGGCAGATGTGCCGAGATGTTCTGTTAATGTGCTAAAATCAGTGCGTGAATGTGTGGGATCTGAGACGCGCAAACATCAGCAGCGGCTTCATCTTTATTTAATTACACCGTTATTCCTGCACGGTTGTTTTCTTTCTCCAAGCGACTGGAGTCTGATGGTGTTAATCTTTATTGACGATTTATTTGTGTCTTGTGTAAGTGCCGCTGAAGAGCAGCGCTTCTGCTTCCCGGATCCGATCCGGGTGTGTTTGTCAGAGGTTTCTAGCGCTGTGACAGATGACTGCGTCTGCATTCATGAGATGTCAAAACATGTCAGGTGCGGCGATTTTCTGCTGCCTCTTCATCCTCGGTCAGACCTCAGCGCTGTTTGGTGGCTGAAAGTGCTCTTCGTTTGAAGAAACCTGAAAGATTAGCGGTGAACGACTGAGAAAATCGTCTCTTAGAATAATGAAAGGAAACCATTGTGGGGTTTGATAAAGGGAAGATTATCTCTGTATGCTGTACATTCATCTTAATCAAAATATTTTGGATATTTTTAAAGAGAGAAATTTAAATTTAATGTCTTTAGAATTTTTTTTTTTTTTACGACAGTTAAATGAAATCATTTAAAATGATTTCTTTAGTTTGAATGAATGTTCATTTTTAAAATGTATTAAAATATTCTTATTTTTAGTATAATTTTTAAAATAATGTTTCTGTTTTTTCCTTTTTTTATTGATGTTTTGAATCTTTCAAAATGTTTTAATTGCTACTTAAATTAATTGCAAATCTTTTACATTCTCATGTTTTCATTTTAATATATCGGATAAAATATTCAACTTGTCATTTTTGAAGATAGGCCTATAAATCTTTTTTAAACCGTGATTAATTCATTTAAAATAATTTCGCTACTTTGATTTGAATGGATGTTTTGTCATATCAGACGACTAATATAAAAAAGGCAATTTATTACAAATATTTCAGCTGTTTCTGTTTTTATTTTTTAATTGAAATGTTTTAAAACTTTTTAGTTGCTAGTTCTTTCATTAATTGATTGCTTATTGTAAAGCCTCTTTAACTAAACATGTTTATTAAAAATATTTCAACTTTTATTAATTTCCTGCCATTTTTTTAATTTAAATTTTTCAATAGAACATGTTTTAATTGCTAATTAATTAATTGCTAATCTTTAACAAAAGATAGTTGCTTAATGGCTTCATTCTCCACAAAATGACGTTATTTTGCAGAGGAGACATTCTCATGGTTTCATCTTCATATATTAGATAAAATATCAAACTTGTCATTTTTAAAGAGATTTCTAAAAATAATTTCATTGCTATGGGCTAAATGAATGTTCATTTTTGTCATGTCAAACATCTAAAAAAACAAAAAACAAACTGGAAATAGTTACAATATTTCTTTTTAAATTAATTTAAACGTTTAAATCAAGCATGTTTTAATTGTAAATTAATGCATTGCTAATCCTTCGTAAATTCTCTTTAATTTACAAAAGCCATTCGCCATCATCTTACACAAAATAACACTAGGCTATTTTGCATGGAAAAACTTCTCACGTTTTCATCTTAATATATTAGATAAAATATTAAACATAATTTTTAAAGTGAGATTTTACTTGTAACTAAATTAAGCTTATCATTTTTAAACACAGGAGCTCTGCTGTTTTCGGAGAGAAGCGTAAAGCTGTTTCTGTCTTTTATAAATCTGATCAAACTAAAGACTCTTCAGAGATATGAAGGATGCAGTACTACTCTATAGGTTCTCAAGATTAACAGGAGATTGGCAGAAACTGTTTGGGTTATTTCCCCTTTAAGTGTTTTCATTTCAGATGATCTTGGTGTCTGCTCACGGCTGCCACGTTTGTGTTCAGGACTGGAGTCGTTCGTCTCTGCTGCGAGGCCACAAGCTGTCAATGAACCGGCGAGCTGAATTTAAATGTTAACTCAAGCTGTCACACGCTGACATACCGTGCACTTAGTAGTCATCACAGCAGCTTGGCTAAATAGTTTATTTCCCTTCCCGCACCGATGTTGAGATAGGCCTCGTCTGGATCTTATCTGCACAGGATCAGGACCTTAAAGAAGCGCATGCTCAACTCAACAAGTGCGAGCAAGACGAGTTTTTCACATCAGTCCGGTCAAACGCATGTTCACATAGAAAAGCTATAGGAATGCAAAATCCTGCAAAGAACTACTACTTGTCATATATTTTATGTTTGCATGATGGTGACTGGCTGAAAAGTGCTGTTACTGTTAATAATAGCCTACTGCTGAAGTTATACTTAGTCATATTATCTTTTTGAGTTGACCTCTAAAACTGAATGTCTACATATTTAGCATTTTTCTGAACATATTGGATGTATAAGTCAACATTGTATAATATTTGCATTCATAGTTCATGCATCCTTTCTGCAAAGATATTTAATAAGTCTGTTAAAAGAATGAATAATGCAAAAAAAAAAAATAATAATGCAAAGATATTTAAAAAAAAAAAAAAAGTATTTAATGTTACATCACTTCATGTGGTGCACTTGGAAAAGAGTTTATTAGTGCCGCCTACTTTTTCAGTGGTGTTGGTTCTGGTATAAACATCATTCAATGTAAATTGTGATAATCGTAATTAATAATCGCAATTTCAAGGGAATAATCGACAGTTATGATTTTTGTCATAATCGTGCAGCTCTACGTTGTATTAGACCTACAGTTACAGCATGAAATAGCCCACTATTTAAAGCTATTTTATCTCACAATTCTGACTTTTTTAAATCTCATAGTTCAGACTTTAAATCACAATTTAACTCAACAATTGCAAATTTGTCAATTCTAAGGGAAAAAAGTAGACTGCTACTTTAAAACTGTCATTTTCTGCCACCAGATAGACTCCGCCCACAAAAAAACGTCATTGTTTGCAAACACCGAAATTAATCTATACAATCGATTCACAACCTCTGAGCTCACAGCACTTCAGTCTTTAACGGTTTATCGGTTATTATTATAAAACAGTTTCCCTGTGGAGAAAATTAATGTAGTTTTTGCTTCTGGAACCGACTGTTGCACTTTATAGAACTTTCTTTAAACAGATGGTTAATAAAGAGAATCTTACACGAATCATCTTACGTTTTTAGGTGGAGTTGTTAAACATAAAAAATAAAAAAAAATTGTAGAATCTAAAGATAGTATCTGTTTTCTTCATGTTTAAATTACAACCATATAAAAACCATATGGACAAAAAAAGTTATTACAATTTTTCCTGTTTTCAAATTTTAACAAACTATAACAGTACATTAGTGATACTAAAATAACTCAAAGCTGCATCTTTGCTAGAGGGATGTATCCGAACCTTACGGCGTTCCTCAAAGAGTTTTCTTATTTCTCGCGTCCTCGAGGGATCCTTCTAATTAGAGTGTAAATAAACCGGTTGTGATCTGGCATATGTTTCTGTGAGCGAACGTTTTCTGAACTCCCTCTGCGACGGAAAGACTTTCCACAACACGACTCGCGGATACCAAGCATAGCTTTTGGAAACTCGAGCGGCATGAGAAGGAAAGAGGGATGTTTGAGCCACGAGAAGGGCCCAGATGATATTGTCCCCCTTCAGACTCTCATTTGGCTTTCAGCGGAGAGCGACTGCTGGAGGAAATTAGATTGAGAGGGTTTCTGCTGCCGCATTTACTGACCGCCAACTGAACCCGATGACGGAGAGGAACGTGACAGTGAGGGAGAGGAAGTGGCACGGAGAGGTGCGGAGGTGAAGCGAGGGATGGGGGGAACAGATTTCAGATCGCTTTAGTTGCCTCTCAGGACTTTCCTCCTGGACTAGACTAAACAGTTTAACGTGGACTTCATCTGCACTTATGAATTGCACACAGCTGTTCGTGAATTCTGCACTCTCAGAAAAAAAGGTACAAAAGCTGTCACTGGGGAGCTGCCTTTTCAAAAGGCACACCTTTGTACCTAAACAGTCCGTAATGGGACCTTAAAGATACAAAAGTGTACCTTGGAGCTTTTGTACCTTTTTCTCTGAGAGTGTGATGACGTGTTAGTTCTGTTCCTAAACCTAAAGTGCTGACTTTTAAGACAGCGTCTGAGTGATCATGATGTCTTGTAAGTGATTGCGCATCACTCAAACAGTGACTTCGATACTTATTTTAATAACATAAATTAGCATTCACTCAAACGTATTCACTTAATCATGAGGATAAAATGAGTGCTTTCAACTTTCAAACAATTGTAATTTTTTTTTATCCAGTGCTTTACGACATAAATGATGGAGGCGATTGATTCCGTGGTTTGATTTAAGCATTTTTCAAGAACAAAATTAAAAAATTTTAATGAATGAATTAATTTCTATTTTTAAAAACATGAAAATGTACTTCACAATGTTATACTCTAATAAGCATAAAAATACATAGAGCACACATATTTGGTAAAATAATGACTTTTAAGTTAGATTTAACCTTTTTTTTAGCATTCATTCTTGAATGAAACAAACGTTTCTAAGCTGTTTTTCTTTTGCCTTGACCTCACTGACGTTTATTGCAATGCCTTTTGGGATCGTTTATGTAGTACACAGTAAAGACAGTTGAAACACTTAAGTAGCCTATTGTTGTAAATTCATTCTTTTAATTATGAGGAAAACATGAATGATTTCCATATTTAAAAACTGTAAGTTTGATATTGTATACAGCCAAAAAAAAACAAAAAACAAATTATTGTTTAATATTTTGTACAATTTATTAACATGCAAATTCACCGCATACTATTATATTCTAATAAGCAAAAGAAAAAAAACAAACAAACAAAAATTCATGTAAGTCGTGATGTCTTGGTTTTGTTTAACAAATAATATATGAGCATTCTGGCATATTTAAGATGTTTGCCTTTGTTTTAGTGAAACATTTTAATTGTTAAATGTTTTGAGCTATGACGCAAATTAATTGTTAAAATGAGTTTTCAATTCACTGAAGCAAACAATTCATAAACTTAAAGCCGAACAATTTTGGTTGCAGACGTTTCGCTGCATCACTAATTTTCACTGCAACAATATTACGAAATCTACTTTCATTTATTTTATTAAAACTTAATTGTTCAGTGTTTTTTGAGGTAAGACAAACGAATCGTTGAGTTTTTAATTAATTGAAATGACAGGAATCTTCAACTTTGGTGGAAAAAGTTTGTTTTATTTGTTGGATTTCTACCATCTTATTCAGTTGCTCAAATAGCTAATAATTACACAAGATTTCGAAAAACTGTTATGTGAAATCATTTTACATGAGGTTTATCATGAGGTTTACGCACTTCTGTCAGCGCTTGATATCACAGCTATTTGTTTTATTACAGAAATCAGCTTAGAATATACACAAGTTTGGGTTCCTGGTTAGCGTTGTGGATGTTGTTTATTGATTGAATAGTTACGTGATGTGGTGTGTCGTCGTGAGTGTTCTCTCAAAGCCACAATAAAGATCCTTTTATCCGTGTCCTCCTCCAAGGACTCACAGTCCTCCCTCGAGACGAAACAGGATTAGATTTTCTCTTTCGCAGTGTGTTGAGGCTGGAGCTAAGGCAGCTATGATTTATATGTCTATGTTTTTAATCTTTGAAGATATTATATATCGCAAAATGTAAGTTGAACTCACTAAATTTTTAAATCGTTAATATTCAAATTTATTTGGATGGCGCTTTTCATGATACACATTATTTCTAATCAGCTTTACAGAAAATCTTGATGTTTATGTTTATAATATCTTGATATATTCACACATTATAGTCACATTTTGCAGAACAGAGCTGGCCAATAATAAACTATTTTTTTTTTTTTTTTTTTACCAAAATACCAAATCTTTAATTAAAGTTTTCATTCAGCTGAAATTTTGTAATTTTAAGTAATTCAAGTCAAATTTTTGTATAGCGCTTTTCACAGTTTGAATGGCATTTAAACCAGTCGCTAATTAAAGCCTATATAAAACATTTGCAGTACTTATTGGTTAATTTTATATTAGCAGCACAATCGTTATGATTATATCATAGATTTTTGATCAATCTAGCTGCCGTCTCCGTGTTGAGGGTTTGTTTTCAGATGTCGAGCACATGTGCATGTCTTGTGGAGATCGAAGAATCCTTCGGCTCTCTAATGAGACCAGATTTCCCAGAACCCTTTGCATTGATTAGCGTTACTGCGTTTATTCCTGATTTGGCAACAAATGATCCATTCTTGTCTTTTCCTGTTTGCTTCAGGACCTAAGACTAGCCCATGAAAGTTATAATTGCTACTCTATGAGGATGTTGTTTAAGGTCTGTATGTTTAACGTTTTTGGTTTTCATGCTAAATTAAGGAAATGATCTCCGTCTTCAGTCTGGTCCTGTAACTTCTGCTCTCCACCTGAAATCTCCATCGTGAATCTGAAGCAGTTTTAGCGTCGGATCAGACGTGAAATGCCCTCTCAGTCATTGTTATGAGCTCCTGGCACATTCCCCTGTTGGGGGAAGACAATTATATGCTTCCTCTGAGCTGGGTCACGCAGAGGCGAGGGTGGAGGCTGCTGAAAAGCCTGCTGGGAGCCTGTTGGTTGAACACAGGAATCTTCCTGTTTGTGTCTGTCGTCTCTGAAGTGATGACCGCTGTAGATCCAGAGGACAGCTGCTCGCCGCTGGGAACCTCTTTAGTCGACTTGCCTTCGGGACTTTGTGTGTGGAGTTACAGAAACGCTCGACTGTTTTGAAGAAGCATTTCTATTGTTGTAGATAACTGGCTTACATTCAAAAGAATTCTAAAAAGTCTAAATGCTCGTCCCATTGGGTTGGTTTGAAGAATGCACCAATGTTCTGTTGTTGTAAATAACTGGCTAACATTCCAATATTCAAAAGAATTCAACTTTATTTTAAGTAACTTGCCAATAGAGCTGGTTTATATCATCGTATCAAAAGCACAATGATTGAAATCTGTCATCCTGTGGAGACTTTTGGGGATTGTGCTTGTAAGTTGCTTTGCATTGTAAGTGTCAGTTAGGGTAAGGGTGCATAAATGTAAGTGTTTACCATAGTATATCTGTGATTTAATTTAATGCCCGTCATCAAGACAACTATAACCTACTTTAGTTTTGACTGTTAAAACAAGTTTTTCTTAAAGGGGTCATGCTTTTTATTGAATCGGTGGGCGGGGCTAAACAGGCAGTGATGTAGAATCGGTGGGCGGGGCTAAACAGGCAGTGATGTAGAATTGGTGGGTGGGACTAAACAGGCAGTGATGTACAATCGGTGGGCAGGCTTAAAAGGCAGTGATGTAGAATCGGTTGGCGGTGCTAAACAGGCAGTGATGTAGAATCGGTGGGCGGGGCTAAACAGGCAGTGATGTAGAAGCAGGTGTTGATCTTCTGTGGAGGAAGGGTTTAACCACATTATTACATCACATTCCACAAGCTGTCATTTTGGCAGATTGGCTTCAATTTAAGCTGTTTTTAGAGTAACGAGAAGGTTTTGAGTTCTGAAACTTACAGGATGCTTTTATAGTGCAATGACCTCTTATATGTCCAACAATCAAGGGACTTTAGATTTCTGTTCATGACCCCTTTCAAGTGAAGCTGTTGTTGTATTGGATGTTTTAAAGTGGGGTTGTGTGCCATTTAAAATTTTATTGACTTTAAAATTCCAATTCAATTCCTGCATTTGAATTGAGATACCAAACCAGATGCAGAATTGCAATTCAAATTTGAATGTAAGGAAAATTTAAAAAAATACGTAAAAAGTCTAGAAGTTTCAGATTTTACTGTAATTTTACTGTATTTTACTACACTGAAGTTTTTATCTAGAAAAGCAAAGATTATCTTGAAAACCTTGAATTTGTTTGAAAGTTTTAAAGAAAACAAATCAAGAAGCCTAGATGATTCAGATAGGCTGAAATTCCACCTATATAAATTTGCATTTAATTATGTTTAATAAATGAATTAATGGACGAAAACTTCATTACCCAGAATGCATGCCTAGATTTTTTTTTTTTAGTTAAATTCAGTAAATTCCTCTTCCTGTCATTCCCTGGTGTACAGAGTAATGTTCTAGAAACATTTGGAATTTTCAGTATGACAGATGAAGGTTAGAGTATGAAATGTGTTTTCTACGTGTCTCGGTGATTTGTCTTTGTGATGTTTTCTGTTGTCGGTTTGTCAGAGTATCTTGACAGAGCAGCTTTAAGGAGCAGATCTCTTTTTAGTGGCTTGATAGAACACAAAGAGATGAGAAACTCCAGCGCTGGCAGCAGAAGGTCAGAGACGTTCTTGCCGGGAGCGAGATAATGAACAGCAGACCTTCACGAGAGACATTTCTATAAAGACGTGCCTTGAATCCACTCAGCAGTTTTGTTGAAGCTTTGATGACATCTAACAGCTCAATAGCACTAATCCTGCTTTTCCTCTCGCCGTGTTTCTCAGATCTTGAGCCATATTTCTGCTAGAATGGACAGGAAGTAAAAAGTTTTTTTTTGTGTGTGTGTGTGTGTGTGTGTGTGTGTGTGAATGGTTTTTTTCAGGCCTGTGGATGTGGAATTATTTTAGAAATGCCAGTCAGGCTCATGCTAGAAAATGGCTTTGACGGGTTTCACTTTGCATTTCAAGCACAAAGACTAAAGGTTCTTTTAAATAGTTAGAACAGCCTTGGCTTTTTTTCTTCTCTAAAATCACTTTCAGACAGCTTAATTTGAACTCTACTGTAGCAAGCAGTGCAATTCCGGAAAAATAATGTTTTAATGTTTGTGGCTAACAAGTGGCGCTTCCTGTTTTCTCACTTTCAATTCTTGGAAAGTGTATCTTCTGCACATTGTGCAGAATTGTTTTTACTGTTGATATTACAGTTGAAAACCATGTACAACTTATTTCACAAATTATTTTATTTGTGTTGTTTTTTACTAAATTTGATTTTTGTTGTTATTTTTTCAAATTATTTTTGGTAATTTGAATTGGGAAGTTTTATGATGTTTTTATGGTGTTTTTGTCCATTTAGGTTTGTTGTTTTTGTTTTAGGTTTGATTATGTGTGTTGGTTTTTGAGTTTTGTTTTGTTTTAAGATTCTTAAGTTATCCTTTTTTTCCACAGCATGACATAAGGCAAATTTCTTTGAGTTAAATGAGCATGGTTGTGTTCATTTTACTCACTCTTGGTAGATGTTCAGGTAGATGCTGCTCTCATAGATGATTCATTATCTCGTATGGATGGATTGTAGGAAAGTCATGTTTTTTCTCTTGTGTCATTTTTATAATATTTCCATTCTGGTGTCAGTGGGATGGTGGTATACGTCCGTCACGGCACAGCTGCACTTATTGTTTTGTTGGGTTCATTGCTCCCTGTCAGCATCCAGATGGGATTTAGTTTGCCAGGCTTTCACATCTCTTCGTTTGACTGCAGAAAAACAGTTTTCACTCTCCGTGCCAGCCTTTTAATAAACCGTCAGCCAGAATGTCTCTTTTCTTTTGTTCAGCCTAGAGACCTTGGGTGGGAGATTGGCAGAAAGAATTGCACAGTTTGCAAGATTGTGGTGATAACTCTATTTATTACAGTGTGGGCCTTGTGTTACTGCGAAAAGGGTTTTTAAAAATATCAGAGCTTTAGAATATAAATATATAAACACTGGTAATTGTGGTTGGCGTTAGCATTTATGGAACCCACCATACCAAAACCTGATGACTACCCTTACAACATGTAGCCTATTAATAAAAATCCAAGTGTTAAAAGCAAAAACCCTGGAGTGAAAATGCACATGATCATCAGTAGCCTATTTCTGTTGCTTTTCGGTGTCTTTAATGTACATTTACTATATTGTAGTTATTTACATTATTTGAAACATTGAGGTGAGGCATCTTAAAGATGTGGAGAATTTTTAAAGTAGAGTAATTGTCTTGAAATCTGCTGTTGGGTCTTGTTTCTAAATTGGTTTTATTGTGTATAGTGTAAGGGATTAATTTAGGAATGCAACTTCTTGGAGAGGGTTTTAGTCATTAACCTTAACTAAATCTTTCTTAGAGAAGTTGAGTCTTAAGTTCATCCCCTTCAGAGTACTGGCACTAGAAACATTAAAGCTAAAAAAGACAGAAAACTCAATCTCACTAACAGACTGGTTGCTTGTCATACGTGAGTCATGTGTAACCAGATTGTTCGGGATCTGTTGTTTGATGGGGAAACACTTCCATTGGTTGTGTGAGCATTTTATTTGGTGGATGTTGGTATAAGACATTCCTCAGTGGACCCCTGACTCCTGCTGGGGCCCCGCGGCTCCTTAATCGCTCCAAACATGAATGTGGTTTTCCAGCCCTCTTTCTTGAGTTTCACCATAGTGGCATTTCTTATTGATCCAATGACATGTCCAGCTCATATTTCACCTCTAAATCAAAAGAAATGTGGTATTTTGCTTTATATATTTATATATAAATTTAATAATTTAATTTATACAGATTTAAAGGGACAGTTCACCCAAAAATTGTTACTCTCATGTTGCTCCAAACCAGTATGATTTTCTTTCCACTGTTGAACACAAAAGAAGACATTTTGAAGAATGTTGGCGGTAGCCATTGACTTCCATAGTGTTAAAAAAAAATAGTTTTGGGTGAACTATTCCTTTAATAGTCCAAACATACTGATTTCATTATCATGTTATTTAAATTGTGTTTCACATGACTGTAAAAAAAAATCTGTAAAAAAAATCTAAAATAATTATAACAATTTTAAGGATAATGTTAATTTTCTTTATGCAATATTTATTTATTTATTTTTATTTTTGTTTATTTAGAGACCTGTATATTTGTTAGTGAGATAAACCTCTGCACAAAATGCATTCTGTATGTTTGTTTAGTGGTTTGTAATTTACATTTATCAAGATTTGAAACCTACATTCATGTGGCACATGTTTTTGTGCTGGTGTTCAATTCTTTTCCACTGAACCATACAGGAAATGCGCACTGTTTCATTTCCAACCTTGTGCTTTTTCTTCAAGTGGTCGTTTTAGCCTCGGCATGAATTAAACGGGCTTGTAAAGGTAACGCTTCACAGCACCTGCAGCGATGAAATCATTGGAGCTCGTGCTCCTCAGAACTCACTTTTTGGAGGTTTTTATTTTTGAAGGCATGACAAGAGAAGTTTGGAATGGGCTCGGCTCATGATCCGCAGAATTGGTGTGTAGAGGGGATGAAATTGCTCGAGGGAACCTAGGCTTCAGTTGTAGCATGTGTTCGTCATTAATTTATTGGCTTGGACAAACACAATTGAACACACAGCTGCCGCCCATATTGTGGCTTTGCATTTGTGCGTTTTGAAAGCAAATTCAATGAGCAGGAGCTAAAGGTGTTAAAAAGAGTCCTTTTTCTTATGGTTCCTCTGAAGCATGCAAAGAAGCATTGCAAGCTATTTTCAGGAGCAGGTCTCTTTAGCTCAAATGCCCAACATATCTCATTCAGTGCTCGAACATGCGTGACTCTGGAAAGCCTGCATAAATAACACATTCTCCTAATCAAAACAGATGGCAGTCTGTTGTGGGTTTGGTTTTGTGTGCCTGAGATTCTTCTGGAAACCACATCTGAACCCAACTCCATATCCAGCCCCCACACTGGCCGTGACCCACATGGCAAATCCAAATTACTTCCTTACAGTAACTGCATGTGTTCGAACTCTACCAGTCGGTGGATTGATTAAACAACCAGTCGGTCTTCTGTATGCTTAAAAATATAGGTTCTTTATTGGTTTCAATGGTTCCTTGAAGAAACTCAGTTGAACCACAAAAGGTTAAAGTGGAAGAAGGTTCTTTAGATTAGATTATTCAAATGTTCACTAAAATAACGAATCCAAAAGTGTGGTTTTCACAGCAATGATATAGAAGAACCATTTTGGGTTCCCCAAAGAACCTTTCAGCTATCAGTTCTTGAAATAACCTTTTTTTTTTTCTTAGGGTAAAGATAATAATAATCTACTTACATTTTTCCACTCTAAAGAATATTTTGATCCAATGGAAACAATCCATGGAACTTTTTTCCATTTATATAGAACCTTTTCTTTTTAAAAATAAAGGTTCTTTATTGGCATTGATGGTTCTTTGAAGAACCTCTCCATTCAACAAAAGGTCCTTTAGAGTTCTCTTCAGATAATTAAAATGTTCTCCACACTAAGAAAACATGTTTCTTTTAAGAACTTTTCAATGAAAATGAATTGGGGAATCAAAAGTGGTTCTTCTATAGCGTCATTGTAAAAAAAAAATATTTCAAAAAAATGTGGGAACTTTTCATTGTATAAAAGGTTCTTTACACTCTTAAATATTAAGGTTGTTGATTGGCATTGATGGTTCTATTAGGAACCTTTAACACCCATGGAGTCTTTCCGTTGGACAATTTTGGATTGTGGTTTTTTTTATTGTTATTGTGTTATTATTTGTAGTGAAATCATGATTCTTTTAAGAACTGTTGACTGAAAGGTTCTTTTGGAAAACCAATAATGGTTCTTCTCTGCCAAAATTCCCATTTGGATCCTTTATCTTTAAGAGTTGTAGGGTCCATTAGATCAGAGAAAGTTGGCAAAACTAGTCACTGTTTTTGTTGGTTTCAACAATGCTTCTTTAAAAATTGCATTCGAGAAGCTACTGGATATAAACATGAGTATGGAGTCTAGCGGGATTGATAGCATGCCACAAAATGTCATGTTGCGTTTCTAAATTTACAGTGTTTAAGCACTACTGTAGATAAACAAGTCAGCCTTTACCAGTCCACCATGCTGACTCATTTGTGCATGAATGTGCATTCGGGCCGAGAGGGTTGGTTATTAAGGTAAATTACAGTGAGTTTTTACAGTGAACTATCCTTATTTGGAAATGAGCGGAGAGCATCTGTCCCTGCAGGCCTGAGCTGATCTCACCTTCACTTGAGTAATTAATTGATTGATGATGTGTGTTCAGAAAACAAAGACTGGTTGGAAAGACTGAGTCAAACGAGGCTTGTGTGTTTGGTGTAGATTTCTGTCGAAGTGCTGTCTCTAGGCCTCTGCTGGTGAACTGTCTTTAATTGCCATCTTGGCAACAAATGGCTTCACTTCGCCGGAGGTTATTTTGTAGCAATTACCTTTGTATCAAGTCTGGCACTCTACACCTTTCTCAAATTACTTCAAATTAGGACCTACATGGGACTTCAAATTAGCTTTGTGTTGTCACTTTTTGCATGCAATGAAAGCTGCGACCATTATTTACGAACACGTTCGATGTGTTGTTCTGAACAGCTACTACAACAAAGTTGTGACAAGTGTTGCTAATTGATTGGCAACACTTTTCATTCCATAGCTTGGGCCTAATGCTTTCAGCCAGCAGTTTCGATGTGAACACTATCAGGGTGAAATGGATTTGTAAAAATTTAAGAGAATGAAGGGCTTGTACACAAGTGCTCTCTTATGATGTGCATTAGTTTGTCTCTGAACTACAAACGTGACGCCCGCAGTACACACTTGGCAGGCGGACTTTGCCAACGGAGGCGTCTTTGGCATGAAATCATTGTTTTATGTTTCCAAGTTCAGTAGAGCGTTGTCACGCCTTGATTGCACACTTTAACTTCCCACACATTTGTGCACTTCACCTGGATTGTACATTAGATTTATGGCAGGTGACTTAGTAGTTTATTGGATTTGACTTCGGAAAGTCATTTTGTCATTTTTTTAGAGACCCTGCTTTTAATGGTACACTTTTTTCGGTAAGCAACGATTTTGATATATTTAATGTTTAATTTATTAATGAATTCATTTATTTTTTGTCATTATTGTACTGTATTTTAAAGTTTTATCATTTTAGTTATTTTATGGCATATCAGCAAAGGCTAAAATAATATACAATTGTGTTTTTTTTGTTTGTTTTTTTATGAAATGTTGTTGTTTTTTGTAATTTTGTTAAAAAAAAAGCAAGTTGAATTGTAAACTTTTTTATTTTATATTTTTATTGCTGCCTTAAATATTGTATGCTGACATTTCTTTTTGTTTTAATGTTACAATTTCTATTAAATATTGAACTGAAGGATTTTAAGCAGTTTGTGTATTACAAATTTGTAATAAATTATTATTATATTATTATTGTACTTTATTTTAGCAATATTTTATGCCACATTTCCAAAGGCTAAAATAATAGACAATTCTTTTTTCAGAACATTTTTGAATTTAGGAAATATTGAAATTGAATACTGAAATATTTTAGTTGTTTTTGTAATTTTGTCAGAAGTTTTATTTTTTATATTGTTGCCTTTTTAATATGTTTGATAAACAAACAAATATAAAAATTTTTTAAATCTTAGAATGTCTATGAAATGTTAAACTGAAGGATTAATAGTTGCCACTGTAGCAGTTTAGTTTTCGTTAAATCTTCCGTTGATTGGGAGACTTCTGGTTGTGGTTCTGAAAAGAGCAGCATGAACATTCATCAGAGTTTCTCCTTTTGTGTTCCACGGAGGAAAGTCCATCAGGGTTTGAACTGACCTGTGGGTGATGACAGAAAGTTTGTGTGCACTGTTCTTGATTTTGACTGCTTTACTGGTGCACGGGGGGATTGAGATGAAAGGCCAGAAATGTTTCATTTTCACCTTTGCTGAGCACAAGGGCACCATCAAAGCTTTGCTATCTGACAGAAAGAGCTTCTGATTGGACAGCCGCCCAAGCAAAAGGTCTGTTGCACGCAGGGTCTTCAGGGCATGTCTACGTACGCTCGGCTCATCGTAATTGACGACCTGGCAGACGTCTGAACCCAAACAGGCTGCTCGGGGCAATGCAGGACGGTACGTCCCGTACGGCCACAGATCGAAGTCCCGCTGCGCTTCCCGACCGGATGCCGCTCCTGACATTTGGCTGAGATGGAGTCTGGCTGAACCCGCAGGATGCTTGATTCCCATCACCTGATGCTTCCTGCGCTTTTCTATTTCAGTCAGCAGTTCAAGCACACAATCCAGTTACACGGTGGAACCTCGGTGTGGCAGCTAGTGTGGAACGAGGCAGACTCTCTTAGAAATAGCTCGTTAAGAAGCCCACTTTCCTGCCCCTGTAATTGAGTATTTGGCAGAGCTGGGAAATGTTTATAGGTTGAGGTGGTGCTTGACTTCTCTAACATCTGGCGGCTGTCATAAAGGCTTTAAATGCCACATACATCTTTGTTGTGATTAGTGTTATGATTATGCAGCAGATCTGAGCTTTTCTCTTGTATGTTTAAATGGTGGTGTTTCGTAGGAGGATGTTGATGAGTTTGGTACTTGTTAAACACTTTAACCTTTTTTAACTTTCAATGAATCTTTTTTTTTTTAATTAAGTCATATCTGAATTGAATTTAATATCTATCTAGGCTGTCTGTCCGTCTATGTATTTATATTTTTCTATACTTTTAAAACTATTCTTGCTGTACAAATTTATGGTAAAGAAATGTATTTTAATGTTTTTATATCAAATTTTAAAATGATTCGTCACAGCTTTGTCAACAGACCTTTATGTACATTAACATCAGCGTTTATATTTAGAGTCATTTAGCAGACGCTTTTATCCAAAGTGACTTACAAATGAGAACAATGGGATATTTATTTATTGTATATTGACTGAATACTGTGTAAAACAGAATTTCATATTGATGTATATTTTGATAATTTAACTATACATTTTATGTATACTGTATAAAATATTGTGTAAATTTTTTTTATTCTAAAAACTATATAAAAATGCAACATGAAATAAACACTTTTACACAGTATTCAATAGTGATTATATTTTTTTAATTATCAATGATGTGAAAATTATATAAAAAAATAAATGTGTGTATATTTTGTTTATTTATTTATTATTATTATTTTTGTCCTAAAGTATAATGGTGAAATGGATAAATATCAACCAAATAATTGTCTGTAACTACTCCGGTTGTTCATGGTTAATTATGGCTAATTATTAATAATTGTTTGGTTAATTAATGTTGGTCACACTTTTTGTGCATCAACCACAGATTATCCTTGATTAATGTGTTGCGAGCCTGGCCTCTGTGTTTGATCAGTCGGACAGGCACGCCGGGGGCCGAATCGGATCACTGCGCACTGTTAAGGGCAGTGCAGTAGGTCAAATGTAGATAGGATTTCACTTTCTTTACCGTGCGGTTAAACGGGGCGACCCAACTCCTCCAGACCGGCCCAGCTGTTCTCTTCTCTTCTGGGTTAGATCAAATGTTTCCTTCGTGGGCGCTAACACGGCTGCTGGAGATGGCCTCGGGTTGAGTTGGCTAATGCTGGAGTCACGAGGTTGGCAGAGCAAGATCGTTGGCTTCTTGTCATCTCCATGATAAAATCCTACACTTGTCTACTTAAAGATCTCGAAGGAGAAAGACAAGAAGGCAAGGGAGAATTCCAAGAGGGGAAGATGAAAACGCGTGCAACGCGGCTTTCATCTGAAGCAGTGTGTAATTTAACCACGGGAAGTGCCTCCCTCCCTCTCACCGAGCCCGGGCTCTTCAGAAAGAGTCTGACGGAGAGCCTGTCCGTTCCAGCAGCCTTTGAAACCGCTTTTTTATTAGAGAATCTCAATTACTCAATCGAAGAGAGGGAGTTAAAACTCCGAGGCCGCTCTGGCGCTGAAGGCACGAGCGCTTCTCAATCAGGTCAGAGGGCTCTCTCGATTTTACATTTCATCTTCGTTGTCTTGTTTTTCTTCATCCCGTCCCTGATTGTATTCGCTCTTTGATCTGTTTTCATCATCAAACAGGCGCGAGACAGATATTGATCCTCGATCCTGTCCTCCCACCGAGGCGTTCGCACAAGCGCCCATTTGAGTTTCAGCTCACGTTTTCCCATCAAGCCGAGGCGTCCGCAGTGTTTATCAGGCCCGTGTCGGGTGGGGCTGGGTCGGGAGCGTGGAAAGGCAGCTCGCCTCCCTCGAGCGCTCCCGCTGCTTGCTGGCATGTGGCAGGGAAAGCTAAATTAGTTTAGCTCCGTTATTGGAAGGGCACAAGTACCTGAGTCTCAGGGTAATGAAAAGCACAACCTGTTCCAGAGCCGCTCGAACATGGTGTTTTTAGGTTCTTGCTTTTCCTTCAGTGATACTTGCCCAAGACGAGGGGAAGCCCAATTTAATTTCACTTCTCAATAAACAGCTTCTCTTCAGGCGTATTGATTGGTTATCCATCAAACGACATCAAAAACAGAACTCAAGCATGTGCGGCACGTCCTTGTCTGGTTCAAATCAAAGCTTTGTTTCTTTGCCTTCAGTGTTTGAACGGGGAATAGACAAAAGGTTTCTTTTTACTCCCGAGCGCAGTTTCATCATTCGGCTCCTAATTAGGTTGTATGTGAGAACCGTGACAGTGGCTTGCATCATCAGCCGTGTTGGGATATGAATGAGTTTTGTAAAGCTTTGGCTTTTCACGTTTATTGGCAACGTCAAAAACCCAGGGCGAGTTACACTAAAGGCCCGTTCACACCAAGGACGATAACTGTTAAGATAACGATAAAGATATACAGTACAGACCAAAGGTTTGGAAACATTACTATTTTTAATGTTTTTGAAAGAAGTCTCTTCTGCTCATCAAGCCTGCATTTATTTGATCAAAAATACAGAAAAAACAGTAATATTGTGAAATATTATTAGAACTTAAAATAATAGTTTTCTATTTGAATATACTTTAAAAAAATAATTTTTTCCTGTGATGCAAAGCTGAATTTTCAGCATCATTACTCCAGCCTTCAGTGTCACATGTAACATCCAGTCTATCACATGATCATTTAGAAATCATTCTAATATTCTGATTTATTATGAGTGTTGGAAACAGTTCTGCTGTCTAATATATTTGATCAATAAAAGGTTAAAAAGAAATGCATTTATTCAAAATAAAAAAAAAATTCTAATAATATATATTCTAATAATATATTTTCTTTACTATCACTTTTTATCAATTTAACAAATCCTTGCTAAATAAAAGTATTGATTTTATTTTTTTAAAAAAGAAAGAAAAAAAAAAATACTGACCCCAAATTACTGACCAGTAGTGTATATTGTTATCACAAAATATTTATATTTTAAAAAACATAGCTTCTTTTTTTTTTTTTTTTTTTTTTTTTTTTTAATTTTTATTCATCAAAGTATCCTAAAAAAGTATCACATGTTCTGAAAAAATATTAAGCAGCAGAACTGTTTCCAACTTTGATAATGAATCATCATATTAGAATGATTTCTAAAGGATCATGTGATAATGATCCTAAAAATTCAGCTTTGCATCACAGAAATAAATGATAATTTAAAGTATAATAAATTTAAAAACAATTATTTTAAATTGTAATAATATATCACAATATTACTGTTTTTTCTGTATTTTTGATCAAATAAATGCAGGCTTGATGAGCAGAAGAAACTTCTTTCAAAAACATTAAAAATAGTAATGTTTCCAAACTTTTGGTCTGTACTGTAGTTCTAAAAATCGTTCTCAGTATTAAAGAATAGCAGAGTCCACATCACAGCCATAACGATAAAGGCACAGAGAAACGATATCGTTTGAGAATGATGATTTTTTTTTTTTCAGCTGATGAACGATAAAAACATTGAGCCAATCAGAATCCATCCTGCTATAACGAGCTCGAGAATTTAAAGCGGCAGACGCACGTGCGGTTAGAATAAACAGACGATATTGATCGCTGGTGTGGATGCTAATATCGTTATCTTGATAGTTATCGTTCTTGGTGTGAACGCGCTTTAATGTGTACGTATTTTAACTAGTAAGCGATTATACGATTTAACTGCAGGAAGTAGAAACATTAGAAATTAAATCTATAATATGATACCTTCATTTTTAGCTGTTTTCAAAAAGAACTGCAGCATTTTGTTAATTTATTAAATTTTTGCCTTAATTGACACAAAAACATGCTTTCATTGTGTCATGGCAACTACATATGGTCAATATGTTAACATGACGTGATTGACTGGAACTAGTGTTAATTTTGTCCCCTTCAATAATGACATCTTTGGAAGTTCTCCTCTCAAAGCTGTTCATAGTGATGACTGTGATAGTGGAAGTCCGTCTTATCTTGGGTTCCAACGGCAGACGTTTGGAAAGCTTCCTGCAGGACACACTCCATGTTCCCTGGTGGACTGACGGATTACGGCAAACCACTGATTAGTGTCCTCTCATTCTACCATCTGTCTCCTCGGCTATTCAAGACGCAGCTCAAAGCCAGACTCGTCGTTTTCAACTTAAGTAGCTCTTAGTTTTATTAGACGACTGCTAAACTGTAGTACTGCAGTTAAACCAGTTTGTGGTTCGTACTGTCTTTTATGTGACCTCTTTCGAGTATTATGGGCAATGACTTTGACCTTTAATCGGTGTCTGTTTGTTCTATTTCTGTTCCAGACTAAATGAATAATGTAGAGCTTTTTAGTCGAACTAGTTATCTGTGTTTGTTTGTGGGTTGTTTAGTGTTCTCGAGAATCTCTAATAAAACAGATTTTAAGCATCTTTGACATTAAAAAGGTTTCTGCTTCTATTTAAAGATCAGTGACATTTGGGAAGTGTTGGTTGTGTGTAATTCATGTCCACGGAAAGTGATTATAGTGACTTAAAAAACACTGAGCATCCTGTCTGAGATGTTGCACCCCTTTAGTTCATCTTTAAAGCACCATTGCTTCAGCCATTAAAACACTGCTTATACAACAAATCACTGACAACAATAACTTTCAGTTTTGTAAATTACAAAATTACAAGAAATTAACACAATATAGCTAATTGTTTTGCATTTTGCTTTTTTCTGCAAGACTTTTTGCAGCATCATGTGTGCATGTTTGCTTTTTATAACTGATTTAAGATCCTTTGTCTTCAGACCAGATCTTTTGTGCTTAGTCCAACTGAGGTGGACATCTGACGTTTACAGGTTTTGAATATTTGTCTGTAATATTCTGACTCTGTGCTTAACCTATAGGGATGAGTCTACAAGACTGAGTGGTAAAGTTGTCATGCAACTGTATGTTACTAGTTGACTAGTGAGTTTATATTTTGTTTATTTTCTTTCATTTCTTTTTAAGCTGAGTTGCTGAAGTCTTTGCATGATGACAGCATGACATGCTTTATCTTGCAACAGTAATTGTAAATGCACGGTCAACATGCTAAAATCACATTAGCATGCTTTTCAGATTCAAGATTTAATTTCAGTGCCATGAGCATTGCATTGCATTCAAGCTGCATTGATGTTCTAATGATCTCAACTTTAAAAACTGATTTTAAAGACCCCAGTGTTATGATTTAATCTGTTGTGAACAATCTAGTTGGTTTAAAAAACAAAACGTTGTCCTGTGTGAATCCCTTGATTAGTGTAGAAACTTTGACAGGTGGACGTGAACTTACAACAGTCTAATTATAGTGCTGCTTTAAAACCAACCAGTCATTCAGACAACCCACGACTAGCTGGTTTTGAAAATATGTAGTTTTGCACATCCTTGATATCTTGTGAGGAAATGAATAGAAATGCTGTTTAGTCTCAAAGAGAGCGGCATGTTTGAGTTATTCTCGTTGTGATGCAATGTCTGTTCTCTGACTGTGAACTGATGGTGACCATGATTCAGCTGAATTTTTTTTTTGTCCCGAGTCATCTAAAATGTAGTCTAAAAAGATTAGTCAGCATGTATTTGTAATTCATGTGCAGTGGTACAGCTTGCAAAACCTTTTTACATCTAGGGCCTCGACAGGATTCTGATGTTATTGAAACACATTTAAAACACAATATTTATTCACTTTGAAAAGTTGTTTTATAAGAGCAGTGTGCTTGTCAGATGGTATTTTACTACGTTTCCTCATTTCTTACATATCTTCTTGTTGTTTTTAATCCCCCCCCCCAGGGCAACAATGTGGGTTACTGGGAAGGGGAAACCAACAGGACCCTGAGGCTGGTGTAAATGCACTTCCCGACAGCCTCAGTCGTCTGAGAAGGTCAGACCTCCCTGTGGCGCTCTTGGGCCGCTGGCACTAAGATGTCCCTCAGTAGTGGCACTGCAGGCGGGAAAGGTGTGGACTTGAATGCGGTGGACACTTACGACAGCGGCGATGAGTGGGAAATTGGTGTAGGCAACCTGATCATTGACCTTGACGCTGACTTAGAGAAAGAAAAGCTTGAGATGTCGGGCACTAAAGACGTGGACGGAATGGCTGCTGCCTCGAGTGCCGTAGCAGCATTGCCAGACAACATCAAGTTTATCAACCCGGTGCCTCCCCCGCCGATCAAGGACAGCAAATCCAAAGCGAAGCGTAGCAAGAATTCCAAGGACAGTAGCAAGTCCTCAACCCCTGATGGGGCCAAGAAGGACGCCCAGGGACGGACCCAAAACGAGGCCACCGGGCCAACCGTGGGAAGCGGTTCCACAACTTTACCTTCCGGGAAAGGTTCAGATAAAAGTAACAAAGCCTCTCGTAATGTTCCGAGTGGAAAAAAGGACAAGGAGGGTTCTGGGAAAAGCAAGAAGGAGAAAAACGAAGGGGTACAAGCTGGGAGCGTGCCCTCGGAAAAGGACCCCTCGGCCCAGGTTATGCCTTTAGGCCAGGCACGCAATACCCCATTTGAGGGGACGCAAAATTCGGACCTCGTTGGTGCTGAGCAACTAGGGAATATTACCCTCGATACCACTGGAATAGTCACACCTTTGGCTATCAAGAGCGAACCAGAAGAAGTGGAAAATAATGATTGCAGGACCATGAAGAAAGTAAAAAGCGAAAAGGTGAGTCCACTGGTGTTTTTATTGCTCTTCCAACAGGAAACAAGCGTTGCATTGTCTGGTGTTCAGTTTGGTGTGTTTATATAAGAATTTCGGTTGAGGATTATAAACAGTGATTGTAAAATGCAGTAGAAGCTGGAAGCTAATGCTGTTCCAAATGTTAGAAATTGACAATGACTTGGTACCTGACATATCCTGGTGTGCAAGTTTGCTGGCTGCATTTCATTTGGCACTAGTCCATTTTTAAGTGCGGGAAACGAGGCATGCTTAGCTCAGTGGTCTCAATGTCCATTTAGTAATGCATAAGCGCTGCCAAAAAGAACAGCTATAAGAACAGCTGTAATGCTAATAAGTTAATCATACCAATTGTTGTTAACCAGATAACCATCTTCCAAACTGGTTAAATATTAGTCGCTCCTGTTACTGAGCTCAGGTTAAGTGTGAGATTTCATCTTTTATTCACATGCTATTTTTCTGTCTGATTGAAGTTTTTGTTGCCCAATCTCGTTTGAATTGAGTTGCTGGCTGATTGTAGGGGTTTTCTTGATGATTCTTTGAACTCAATTATTGGCCTACTAGTTCCCAAGGAGTTTTGGCAGATGGTCTAATTTGTAGCTTGATCTTTCATGTTAAAACAAGAATCCATGCCTCGACAGATTGTTCTTAGAAGAATGTAGAGTTCGGCATATTCCCCACAGTAACACACGCTTTCTTTTGCAAATATGAGATACAAAGATCAGCGAAGAAGACTAATGTATTAGTGTTCTTTGAAGTCATTAAATTCTGAGAACTTATTATATTGCACTGCTTTTAGTTGAACATTGACTAAGCCTGGCTTGTGTATTACAAACTGAGAGGGTAGACTAACGTATCTGATTACAACAGTTTTGTGAAATTCCTTGCTAGTGACTCAGTCAGTAGTTGTTCATATTCACAGCATTGTGTTCCCTACATAGTGGGCCTCCCGGGAGCCATTGAAATGTAACACTTGGACTCCTTGCTTACTCTCAGTTGTGACAGGCAGCCAAATATAGGCTAATGGAAAGGTTTCTCTAGACAGAACTGATGGTGATCTATTTTGTAACATCCTTGAAAAAGATTTTTGGTTAACTACGGCTTGACTTAATGAAGTTGAATGATTTTTTTTTAGAAACATTTGACCTTGTTTGTGTGTGATTTCAGTAAACACTATTCCCTTTTTTTTTGTCCAAGAATGTAGGTTAACAATGGTGCTGTCTAATTTCATTATGTTCCTGCATGTCACCAGCAACGGCAAAGTCATGGGTTTGATTCCCAGGGAATGCTAAAAGCTGATAAAATGCATACCTTTAATGCAATGAAAGTTGCTTTGGGTAAAATTGCCTGCCAAATGCATAGCACATTTTATTGTAAATTGCATTGTGTTTGCTAAGCATTGACACTTGCATTAACTTGTGTTCCTGTAGCTCAAACAGTAGAGCAACGCCAAGGTCTTGGGTTTGATTGCCAGGGAATGCAGGAACTGATGAAACATATGCCTTGAATGCAATACAAGTCACTTTTTTTTGGATAAAAGTGTCAGGCAAATTCATAATGGAAATTGCATAGCATTTAAAGTTTAAATGTTAATCTTTTTTGTATTCTCGAGGGTAGTTTTCCCATTTGATTCTGTTCTGGTGGTTAGTAAAGCGATACTGAGATTTGTCCCTGGTAGAAACCTTTCTGTTGGCCCTATAGTGCTCCGTGACCAATGGCCCCCATTCATGGCTTCCTCTGACTGCTGCTATTGTCTTCTGGTACATTCCTTAAACAAGCACAGGGGGTTCACGCGGGGCCTCAGGGCGAGGGACGACAACAGCTCAAACAACACACAAAATACCTCTTCCTCTTGCCTCTTAACAACCAGATCTCGAGGTGTGAGGAGGGGATACTATCGAGTGTCAGGGAGGGGAACCAGACCGGCTTGTCAGCCTTCTCAAAAGTGGTTTCACATTTCCCCATCCCGTGGTGCAGGTGGGGCGCCTTGGGCTTGAGCCATCCAACGGCAGGCAAGGCTGGTTTTCCCACATCGCGTAGCCGTGCAGGAATGATGGTACCTTCTGCGTGCCCCTGCCGGACTAGCATATCCACTAACACGGCGCACACAGTCGTTATCACCCTGAGAATAACACAGGCTAAATTAACCCCTCTCTGCAGTCATTTGACGAGGGGAAGCGACCTTCTTTAAAGGGGTCATATGATGCGATTTCAATTTTTCTTTCTCTTTGGAGTGTTACAAGCTATTGGTGCATAAAGAAGATCTGTAAAGTTGCAAAGACTAAAGTCCTAAACCCAAAGAGATATTCTTTATTATAGTTAAGTTAACCACACCCCCACGTCTACTTCACGATGTGGGAAGATTTGCATAACGCCGCCCAAATGTTCACGCATAGAAAGAATGCGTACCTTTTGTTTATGCTGTTGCCGCCGGCGCCATGTTGTGGATACACTGTTTCATTATGAAAGTGAAGCTACTTTGTTTGGTCTTCCAAAAGAGGACACGACTAGAAATCAGTGGTTAATTTGTATCTACAACACTGTTCCAAAACAGTTCAATCCAAATATTCAGATGTGTGCAGTGCATTTTATGGAGGACAAGGACTGTTTCCTGTGAGAGTAGCCTACAGTGCTGTCTGTTTCTATAAAGTGGGGAAATTCCAACTTTACAAGGACAGTCTTGTGCTTCTTACTCACAGCCTGTAAGTATGTTTTCATATTTAAAGGATTTGCCACTGATGATTCAAACGTGAGTTTTGAGCAGTGTAGAGCAGCGCTTGTTGTTTGTCGTTTCTCTGATCACAAATGCAAACATGGTTTTATGTTTACATGGCAGGATACACAACACAACGAGTAAAAAGACAGTATAAGTCATTATAATCAGTAATTATGTCCCCACTGGATGCAACAAATATCTCGTTTGTAATGGGTTTTATTGGTTTTGTCTCGTCGAGCCAGGACACACGGCATCACAGTATATTAAGGGGCGTAACTTGAGTAACACTTGAGGCATTCGGCCAATCACAACACACTGGATAGCTGGCCAATCAGCATACACCTCGCTTTTCAGACCGATGAGCTTAAAAAAATCGACGCATTTCAGAAGGTGGGGCATAGAGGAGGTTTTTTGAACCTTAAACCACATAAACACATTTCATTACACCAAACACACAAAATAATCTTCTATTTAGCAACGTCACATTATCCCTTTAACAAGGCTTTTCTAGTAATGCAATATATATGGTGATGGGCTGCGTGTGTGGCAGTGCACCGAACAGAATCACGCTTTTGTCATGCTAGGTCATGATTTGTTGTATTTAAACCTTAAGGCGATGATTTAGTTTAGATTGTCTTTCGTGGTTTTCAGAACTTGGCTTTTGGCTTTTTAGTCTTTATTTTGTCCTATGTTTTAAATTCTAAAATGTATTGCTTATTTGCCCATAATATTCATATAATTATTGGCTTATATTGGCCAAAATTTTAATATTTGTGATTCCCTATTTATTTTGAAAAATGTATTAAAAAAATACATAAATATGTGTTCTATTTATTTAGTTATTATTATTAGTTATCATTATTTTTATTATTAATTTACATGTTTATTCTATTATCAATTTATTTTTATTTATTTTTAATTATTTTTTGCAAAGCCTGGTCATTCCTAATCTTCACTATTTGACTAATCAAGTCATGCTCTTTTTTTTTCTCTCTCAATGAATATCCAGTTTCATTCAGAAGCAGCTCAGATTACAGCAGTTTGATGAGTTGCGAATGCCGTTTCACATTGAACGTGTGTTAAAGAACATATCTCTACTGACATTTGCTCGTCTGCATCCCATGCCGTCATTCGTTATATTCGCGTTGATTCAGCAGTCTGCATCCTGACCCTAAATATAGTGCAGATCGCTATGGGTTGGTGGAAGTTGCTCTCAGTTGCTCTCGGTCTAGCAGCGAGATCAGAGCTCAGCGTCGTAACTCTGACAGACATGAGTTGCTAAGTTTATTGCACCATCAGATGGTGATCCAGGAAATCCTTTCTGGGGGTTTCGTCGGGTGTGCGAATGTTTAATATTGGGATCTTTGCTGCCCATAAACTCTGTTTTCCAACATCTGGATCTCCGCTTAAGTCGAAAACCGGCCGGCCGTGGGTTCACACCCTTTCTGGCCGTTATTATTGGCTCAAGCGGGGAATTAGCTGCCGTTGTAGACTACAGCTCAGTGGATTTGTTAGATGGTCTGTGAATAAACCATCTCAAGATAATCCATATTTAAAGATCTGGGTGTGATGCAACGCTTTTGTCTGCATATGATGGTATCGCCGCTTCAGAAAAGCCACTTGGAAATGGAGTTTATTGCATCTTATTGTTTTCGTTTGCTTCAGTACTTAACAGTTAACTTGATATTAATGTGGTTTTGTATAGCTCAGCACCAGTCAGATTTTCTTCAGGAAATGTCATCTAGTTAAACCACACAATTCTATTACTCAACTGTTTTTCGCCACTAGACCTATTAGTTGTGCTTGTAATTCTTTAAAGCTTTTAACTTGGGTGTGTTGTAAAACCTTACAAGCCTTTTCTCTGATTGTTTGCTTTAAGTATTGTTGCTCTAAAGGTGACTTTTAATAGTCCCGTCCCTCGGGGTCTCAAGAGTGCACATTCGTGATCCCTTGAGACGCATTAAGCTTTTCTTCGAGCTCTTCTTGGCAGCTGTTTTTGTTTCCTAGAACCTTATCAAAACACACCAGCTTTGGCGTAAACGGCCGATGCGTTATGATTAGCGTGACGTACTGCGTTCTTATTTTTAAACCTCGGTGACAGAAGCGCCACAGTAACAGCGCGCAGTATTTCAGTACCGATCCGTCAACCCACACGCTCTGGCATGCCTTGCTCCATTTTAAGGGATGCTGACAGGAACACAGATTGATTTTATAGTTTCTCTTTTCTCCCTGTCAGAGGGTTGAGCTTGTGCTAGTAAATACCCAGGTTATTTTAGGGTTTCATTATTTGGTGGTAACGTGTTCCCCAAGGCGGTCTTCGTATTGGCTTTCGCTGGTTCGGATGGCTGTAGTTTTGGCGTAATCTTGGCTGGCACGTCAACAACAGGATTAGGTTTATCGTCATGCGATGGCGTTCTCTCTCTCCTTTGGAGACTCTACACATTGGAGTGTCTTCCTTTGAAAAATTCACGTTTGGCTGCTTGTTTTGTCTGGGTGTAATTGCTACATCCTCACCAATAAATCCAGCGGGAGATAAAGACAGGGAGGTGGGAACCGT
This sequence comes from Cyprinus carpio, assembly GCF_018340385.1. Taxonomy (NCBI): domain Eukaryota; kingdom Metazoa; phylum Chordata; class Actinopteri; order Cypriniformes; family Cyprinidae; genus Cyprinus; species Cyprinus carpio. The sequence continues at coordinate 930,621 of NC_056596.1, forward strand.
TGAATCATGATGGCCTTTCCCTTCTCTCTCTCTCTCTCTCTCTCTCTCTGTCTGTTTTACTGCTTTGTGATTCAGCCATTAACTCTGACAGTCAAGTCATCTTTTTTCTTTATAATTAAGCAGTGTTTGCTAAGGCGACCATCACTGTTACTATAACTAGATATAACTTAAATATTTGAACAACATTATTGATTTCAGATCAGCGTAAGAGGTGGGGTTGGGAATTAAGAACTAGTCTCATTCAGAACCAGTTCTGTTTGTTTAAAAATATTGGTCCTGAATGATTTTAATAACATTGGTCTTTGTTAACCATTCATCAACAGCACGGCCAGCGGTGTCTTACTCACTCTTTTAGACGATTGTGTTTGATTGTTATCAGGGACAGCCTGGCATTTTGTTCAAAATCAATCCAAAAGATCCACGATTCAGTCTTAAATCCATCAGTTTTAGAGTTTCAAATGGAACTTTTAATTGAATTTTTTCAGATGTTACAGACAAAAAGTGTTGTTTTGTGTAATGCTAATTATATGGGTGATTGCTCCAAAAACGTACTTCGCTTAATCATTTAAGGAGCTGGAATTATGAGTAATAATTGTAAAAGTCATCTGCGAATTGAGAACTTGTGTTACTCAGAACCAGATTTATTTAATGAAATGTATAAAATCTCAAAATTAATGTCCATTTTTTGTTCTGTACATTATAATTGCCTTTAAAACCTTTTTTTCATTAGTTTTAGTGCTTTTTATTTAAACAATAGTATAGAATTGCTTTAAAACCTTTCTTTTTTCATTTTTATTATTATTATTATTATTATTATTATTATTATTATTTAAGAATGGAACTTTTGGTCAATTACTACTTTTCACCATTTAAATCAATTCGCCCTTAATGTATTTCATGAATACAGCTAGTGAATGGTTTTCATGTGGCTGGTCAACAACTCACACACACAAAAATCACTACCAGTGATGTCTGATTTGAGATCGATTGACTCTTGAACTGATTCTTTTAAATTCATCAGGCTTGACACTAGGTCTCAGATTCAAGAGTTTTAGTTTTGTTGTAATAAATACTATTTTTTTTTATTTAATAGGCATTTTAATACTAATTAATACAGAGTTTACTCCTTCAAAACTACTAAAAGTACCAGAAGCATTCGCTTCCTTGAGATTCCCAATGTCATTGTTTTTATTAAATTTTTTTATTCATATGCGTAATTTTTAAATTACATAAATTGACACATTCCAGTCTACTGAATTGGGTCTCAAATGATCAAGCATTTGAATCTTGCCATAGTGGCAAGGCCTGCAAAAGCCATTAGAGAAATGTGAAACAAAGCCCTTTCATGGCCGCCTCTCCCCTCCCTCCTGTTTTTCACCGTCTTTATTTCTTCCCTCCCGTCCTCATGTGCTCGCTCTGTCTCTTAGCGCGCGGCGAGCGGTGGGGGAAGGGAAAGAGAGCAGCTGTCCTTCGCTGTCAGCCAGTGCCTCGTTCCGTGTCTCTGTGCGTGAGTAGTGAGGAGCGCGGAGGGGGAGGGGAGAGACGCGCGGCACCGGCGCTAGCAGAGGAGCGAATGCGCGAGGGGAGGGTAAGATCCATCCATCCATGCTGCTGCGAGGAAATGCGTTTTCAGTGCAGAGATGCCAGTGTTCTGTTCTTTGCCATCGACGGTGTTTAGCGTGTGTATGCATGCATCCGTGTGCGCGGTGTTGCACGTGTGCACTCAGCCAGGGTGGTGGCCATGTTTAAAGAGGGCACATGAGAGGAGGAAGACACATTAGGCTACGTTTTGCAGGTTTTATTGTTATTTTTCATCACGTTAAGGCATCTAATTTGCAGACAACATTAAATCTTTATTCATAAGTGTTGTGTAGTAAATGATTCATCCATGCACTAATCTAAAGCAGGGATTCCCAAACGTTCTTTTTTGTGCCAAACCCTTTTGACCTAAAATATATTTGGAGTAGATTTGAAATTCAAATTGTATTTCAACAACTTAACACCACATTCGAGGTTCTTTTTTGCAGTTGTTTTATTGCAGTTGGTTTTATTTTAAAAATGTAATTATTTACTCTACTTTTATATTTTTAGCAGCTTTTCATCAACTCGTGAACCCCCCGCAGTTCCCTCCTGAACCACTAGGGGTTTGCGAACCCTAGTTTGAGAAACCCTGATCTGAAGAATTAAATGTTTTTAGTAACATTTCACAAAATAAATTAACTTTCTCCGCCTCTGCATCAGCATTTCTCTCCTGCTGATGTAAGCAAGGCCGTGTGGGCGGGACAGTGATGTCATTTCCTACTTTTAATACCTCAAACTCCTCTTGTCATTAGTTCTCACTAAATATTCAATTTGACTCAAAAGTTTGCCAAATTAAGTTAAATGCGTCAAACACCATTTTGTGTTGTCATTATAAATAAACAGACATGTATTCACTCAAAACATGGGAAAAGAAATCATTTTGGCAAGTGTTAAATGTTTTTTAATTGTAAAATTATTTATTTAAAATTTACATTTTAATGATTTAATGATTTAGCTTTTCATCAACTCGCAAACCACTTGCAGTTCCCTGCTGAACCCCCAGGGCTTCGCAAACCCTACTTTAGGAAACCCTGATCCGAAGAATGTAAATGTTTGTTTTTGTAATATTTCACTAAATAAATGCACTATTTTCTCCGCCTCTGCAACAAGTTTTTTTTCTCTTGCTGATGTAAGCAAGGCCGTGTGGGCGGGGCAGTGATGTCATAGCCTATTCCACAATCCCTTTAAATAACACGACATTTCTTGCCAAGCACACGCTCTGGCTCAGAAATATGAGGAATTATTAAAGTTTAATGTGTTGAATGCCATTTCATGTTGTCGTACTCATAAAAGTGTAAATAAAGAGGAAAAAAACACATGTATTCTCTCAACACATGGCTAAAAAGAGAGCAGGACAGTGTGAAAGAAACCCATTCACGGCTTGTTACTGAGAGCAGCAACCTCCCTTTTCTTATCCCAGTCCATTCCCGAGTTGACGGCGGCCAGGAAGCCTGTACTCCATTAAAACAAAGCTTTTTCAGTTTGGAGTGGAGGGGAGGTCTGTCTTTTCCTGGAATGCCTCCTCGTTTTGGGTCTTTTGCTCCTCCTGGGCCAAGGCTCCAAGTCTCGTTGTGTCTTTTCCGCAAGAAGAGCTTTCTTGCCACACTGTAAATCCTTTGCTGGTGTTTACATGAGTGTCGGCAGTGACCTTTTCTCATCTCATTTCTTTCCCTGTCTCTCACATTTGCATTCCAACCCCGGTAGTTCCACCCCTTTCTCTCACCCCTCATGTAACTTTGGCACAGCGTCTCGGCTCTTGAACGGAGAGGCTGTTAAACTCTCTCACCACACAATTTGTGAATGCTGCCCCTGGGTATTTTAGGCCCCTGGGTTAGCGAGCCAGGAAACGCCCATGCTCTCCCGTCTACGCTTCAAACTGAGAGAGAAAGACTCGTCTGAGCTGCAGTTATGAAAGCAAAGGACATCCAGACAACAAACACCGGCAGCTAGGAGGGTAAGAACTCGGACGACAAACTGTAGCATTCAGAAAATGGACTGACTTGACTTTAACCCACATCGAAAGTATTTAAACCTAAAACTTTCAATTGAACTGCACTGCTAAAACTTACAGAACGTTTCATTGTTTTTCTCTCAGTGCACTAGTTCTGCTCTAACAAACCCGACATCCTTTGATTGAACGCATTCTGCAACAACAGGCTAATGCTTGATGTGTTTATTTTTCCAGGGAACGCGGTAATAAGCCTGAAGCGAACTGTGCATATGGTGCAATTAATATCAGTAAAGATATCTACACTATAAGCTTTGTTGATAGAGCTATCGCTTCCAGTGTAGATTGAGATTATTGAATCCGTATGTTGAGCGGCCGCTCGCATCTCATGGAAACAGGAAGAGATCTTGAGATACATTTTTTACATTTTTACTAGTTTTAACGCAACCAGTGTTGCCAAGTCTGTGGTTTTCCCGTGGAATTGGGCTACTTCAACACTGTTGCCGCAGGTTGAAGCGACCTCAATAATGTGACATTTAGCCACTGGAATGTGAATTTTAATTGAGGAATCCTGCCAAAAAAATCTTTCATTTTTTTTTTTTTTTTGAAACACCATTGTGCTAGGTTTGAGTAGCAGTTAAGCGGGTTTTGTTGTGAGAACCTGGCAACCCTGAATGCAACTCTAGTGGTGCGAGATGCTCACCGCACTGATTGATCGATCAACATTCGAAAATCTAAAGATTATTTATTTACATTGTATTTTTTTTGTGTTTTGGGTATGGGTTTTTTTTTTGTGTTTCAGGTTGATATTGATTGTATTTGGTTTCGATTTAAAAAAAACCCGCCATTAAAACAAAGAAAATTAGGGTAAAACGGTAAACCTTAAACATTAACGCTTTTAAAACCGTATTGAATATTTTTTTAACCTTTCTTTTTCAAAAAATATTAATTTTCTAAACCGCATTGTAACTTTTAAATTATTGTACATTTTATAATTTTTTAATTATTTTTGTGCACAAAGATCATTAGTTTGATACCCAGCAAATTACCTGCTTATGCTGATAAACATTTACGTCATCATTGCAGTCTACAATTATTTAGATAAGAGCGTCTGCTAAATGCATACGTGTAAATACAATCAGAGGGTAGTTCTGACGTAGATCTTCTTTTTTCTTTCTCATTTCGAGTCTGTGCATCTGCCATTAAGCCAAGAATTTGTGAGTCAAATTGCCCTGCGAACATCATATTCGTAATAGAAACTTCGTACGAGCATCCCACAAGAGTTCAGAGTGTCAGACACTAAATGAGAAATTGTTATGAAATATCGTAGGTTAACCAAATTTCCAACTGTTCAGTTTTGTGTTATGGGTCAAATTGAAAACCTCAACCTAAAACAAGGGTTTAAACTACTACTTTACTAAGCTGCAGTCTTAATTTTTAGTGATAATCACATTTTCCTAGCTCTTCGAAAGTTTTTTGTTATAAAAATTGTTGGAGAGCGTGCCCTTATTTTACCTGGACTGACTGTCCCTGATTACCCCGATAACAGCTTGCACGCTCGTATTAGAACTGATGACAGTCTATAAATGGGTCAAGACGGGGGAACTCTGTGAGTCAATCCATTGATTGTGTGCTGAAAGGAGAACATGAGCGTATCTGTTTCATGCTCGACGTCTTTGTGCTTTTGTGTGAATGTGTGCCACTCCCCTCACAGATTCACACTGTTCTTGTGTGTAAACAGCGTGGTGTTAACCGAGGTCAGCACAAAACCACAATGTTTTATTCATCTGTTTACCTCACTCTCGCTCTCCTTCCTCTGCAATCCAGCCGCTGCAGGCTGTCACACGCTCAGACCGAGGAGGCCACTGCTTTGCATGCGAGCCTATTAGATGAGTCCAGACTGGCTTGTTTCCTTTTTGAGTGAACAACAAGAGAAGCCAGATGCACTAGCTTCACTTATTTTTTTTTCTTGCCTTTTGCTTTTTTCCACAAAATGTGAAAGCCTATTATTATTATTATTATTATTTTTTCTAGTTAACAGAAGCATATTTTTTTTGACGGTTCCTTAACTTCAGTTCATTCTCCATACAGACATTGGATTAACTGTAATACAATCCATCTCGCATGCTCTCTATAAATGCTGAATATACGCCGTGTCTTCATGAACAGCGAGCCTTGTTGTGCGGATTTGCTTGAATTTACTCCCGCCCCCTTTGTGTTTGGTCTAGAAACCGAATCTGACATCAGATTATTTATCAGAGAACAATCGGTGCCTTTTAGGAGGAGGATATCACACTTAATGCCCTGCTCAGATCTGAGCTATTTTTAAATAAATCCACAGCTGTGAAAGAGCTCTGAAAACCGCTAGGGGTTTGTGGGCAGTCATCTTTTTATAAGCCAATTCGTTCTCAGAGCCTGAGATCACAAGCTTTCTTTTCTTTTTTTTTTTATTCTCTCTTTAAGAACTCTCAAAGAAAATCAAATTTAATTTAAGATTAACGCCAGTCATTGTGTTAAGCAATTGTTTGCTAATAGACACTATGTTAATTGCCTGCTAATAAGAGTCTGCATTAAACCCTGTTTTCAGCATTTAAACAGCGTCTGGTGAACTGACAGCTAAAAGCTCTGGCTGGCGCTGCCAGTGTTCTCATTTACAACACACACACACACACACACACACACACACACACACACACACACTAGAAGCGGGAAACTCTGTATATTCATGCAGTGTGTGCATGTCAAAAGATTAAATCCGATCAGAAGCTGGTGACGTATAAACACGCATATCAACACAATCACTTTATTTATCATTCATGTAAACACTACCTTCAGGTTTGTCAATGAGAATTAATTCATTCCGGTGGATGCATAAAAGGTCCATGTAAAAGTACCTACTGATAATGAGCTCGTCTGGTGTCATATCTCCCTCTGGTTCTGTTGGATCTGCCCGGTCCGGTGCTGTCTATCCGACAGGTACACAGCATTGTTCTGAAAGTCTACCACTATTGAGACTCTGAAAAGAAAGGAATGTGTTTTTTTTTTCTAGGAAACTAGGGTCTTGTGAAGGGGTTTTTGCACAGAATGTTTTGCAGCAACAAGGCAACCTGTGTTAAGTTATTCCACTACTATTGTGCTTTATTGTCAATTCTTCCACATGTACAGTACATACATACAGAGAATCGAAATTGCGTTACTCTCAGACCCCCGGTGCATACAGATAACACTAACAGTAGAGCCTAAAAATCTAGGTCAAATATAAAATATAAGATAAAACTATACAATAAGGGAATGTAAAAAAAGACATAATAGAAAAAAATAAAATAAAAATAAGGTTAAATAAAAGCAGCGCAAGGCACATGGCAGATAGAGTGCAAACCAGTGAACAAACAGTGCAGATATAAAGATATTTTTAGTGCATAAAAAAAAAAAAAAAAAATAGCTTATTCAGTCTGATTAAAAGTGACAAAGTGACAAAGGGCTCAGAGCAGTTATTTTATTAAACTGACTGATGAGGAGGTAGAATGATGTCAGATCCATGGTGAATGAGGTAGTGAGCAGACCACTGCTGCACAAAGTGACTGGTGCATGACATTCGTATGTTAGAGGGAGGGGGGGTGGAAGAAGGACCTGGGGATGTGGGACCTGGGGGGGGGGGGGGGGGTTTCATAGTTCAGTGGTGCCTGAGGCAGAAGAGGGACGGGGGGGTAAGTTCGGGAGCGGGTTCAGCTTCCTGACAGCCTGATGGATGAAGCTGTCCTTCAGTCTGCTGGTCCTGGCCTGGAGACTCCGCAGTCTCCTCCCTGATGGCAGCAGACTGAAGAAGCTGTGTGACGGGTGAGTGGGATCACCTGCAATGCAGAGGGCTTTTCGAGTGAGACGGGTTCCATAAATGTCCTGGAGGGAGGGGAGAGAGACACCAATGATCTTCTCAGCTGCTCTCACTATGCGTTGCAGAGTCTTCCGGCAGGACGCGTTGCAGGCGCCATACCACACAGTGATGCAGCTGGTCAGAATGCTCTCGATGGTGCCTCTGTAGAAGGTGTACATGATGGGGGGTGGGGGCTCTGGCTCTCCTCAGTTTGCGGAGGAAGTAGAGACGCTGCTGTGATTTCTTGGCCAGTGCTGCGGTGTTTTCAGTCCAGGAGAGGTCCTCTGTGATGTGCACACCCAGGAACTTGGTGCTGCTCACTCTATACGCTGTTGTGATTTTTTTGGTAGTGGTGAGGTGTTGTGTGTGTGCTCTCCTGAACTCAACAACAATCTCCTTCGTCTTCTCCACGTTCAGAGAGAGATTGTTGTCACTGCACCACCCGGCCAGGCGGCTCACCTCGCTCCTGTAGTTTGTCTCATCTCTGTTGCTAATGAGACCCACCACAGTTGTGTCATCCGCAAACTTAATGAAGAGGTTGGAGTTGTGTGAAGGTGTGCAGTCGTGGGTCAGCAGAGTGAAGAGGAGGGGGCTCAGCACACATCCTTGGGGGGCCCCAGTGTTCAGTGTGATGGTGCTGGATGTGTTGCTGCCGACACGTACTGCCTGAGGTCTTCCAGTCAGAAAGTCCAACAGCCAGTTGCACAGCGAAGTGTTGAGCCCCAGCTCGACCAGTTTGTGAATGAGCTGTTGAGGGATGATTGTGTTGAATGCTGAACTGAAGTCTATGAACAGCATTCTGACGTATGAGTCTTTTTCCTCTAGATGTGTGAGTGCTGAGTGGAGGGCAGTTGCGATGATGTCATCGGTCGACCGGTTGGACCGATATGCAAACTGGAATGGGTCCAGGGAGGGGGGGAGGGCAGACTTGATGTGGTGCATGACTAGCCGTTCGAAGCACTTCATGAGGATGGGAGTTAGTGCAACAGGACGGTAGTCATTGAAGCATGATGGAGATGGCTTCTTCGGGACTGGAATGATGGTGGTAGCTTTGAAGCATGTGGGAACAACAGCCTGACTAAGTGAGATGTTGAAAAATGTCTGTGAAGACATCAGTGAGTTCTGCTGCACAGTCTCTCAGTACACGCCCAGGAATGTTGTCAGGACCCGGAGCTTTGCGTGCATTGATCCTGCTGAAGGATCTCCTCACGCTGTCTGGGGTCAGCATCATCACCTGGTCACTGGGAGGAGGTGGAGTCTTCTGTGCAGTGGAGCTGTTTTGTGCCTCAAAGCGAGCGAAGAAGGTGTTTCAGCTCGTTCAGCAGAGAGATGTTGCTGTCACAGGTCCGCTGTGGGGGCTTGTAGTCCGTAATGGTCTGTATCCCCTGCCACAGGCTCCGAGTGTCTCTGCTGTCGCTGAATTGATGGGCTATCCTCCTGGAGTACTGTCTCTTAGCCTCTCTGATGCCGCGGGATAGGTTGGCCCTGGCTGTTCTCAGGCCCCCCTCGTCTCCAGCTCTGAAGGCAGCGTTCCGCATCTCCAGGAGTCTGTAGACTTCCCCTGTCATCCACGGCTTCTGGTTGGCCCGGACAGTAATGGTTTTTGTGACTGTTACATCCTCAATACACTTGGTGATGTAGGCAGTGACAGTCTCCGAGTACTCCTGGAGGTCAGTGGAGTTATTATAAGTGGCAGCCTGCTTAAACATATTCCAGTCAGTTGTATCAAAGCAGTCCTGAAGAGCCTCAGACGATCCTTCTGGCCACACTTGAATCTGTTTCTGAACTGGTTTGGCGACTTTAACGAGCGGTCTGTATGCAGGCATTAGCATGACAGTGATGTGGTCTGAGGCACCGAGGTGGGGGAGGGGGAGGGCTTTGTAAGCTCCTCTCTGTGTGGTGTAAACAAAGTCTAAAATGTTTTTTACCTCTTGTTGGAAAGTTAATGTGTTGGTGTATTTTAGGAAATACACTCTTTAAGTCAGCATGGTTGAAATCCCCAGCTATGATGAGAAAAGCATCGGGGTGTGCTGTCTGCTGCTCACTGATGTGCTGGTGCAGTTCATTTAGTGCATTGTTCCTGTTGCTGTTGCTGTTGTTCGGGGGAATGTAAACCGAAACAAGCAGTATGGCAGTATATTCCCTCGGCAGATAGAACGGCCGGCACTTAATAATCATAAACTCCACCAGGGGTGAGCAGTGTTTGCAGATCACAACAGCATCGCGGCACCACGCGTCATTGATGTAAACACAAAGCCCGCCGCCGCGGGTTTTTTCCTCCCGCGACGCGAGCTCTGTCTGCTCGATAGCACGTCAGCTGGTCGAGCTGAATGGCGCAGTCCGTCCGGAACGCTGTCGCTGAGCCATGTTTCCGTGAATACAAACACACAACAGTCTCTTACAGTCCTCTGAGTTGAACGTAGTAATCGGATGTAGTCCAGTTTATTGTCCAAAGAGCGTACGTTAGCCAGTACGACGGTGGGGATGGATGGCTTGTGTGGGTTAGCCGTTAGCCTAGCCCGGATACCTCCGCGCTTACCCCTCTTCTGCTTCCTCTCACGCCGCTTGTGGCGCCTCCGCTGTGGGCGAGATGCAGTAGAGGGGGTCGGTGATGATGTAGGCCTCCGGAGCAGTTCGAGATCTCTCGCAGCAGTTCGCGCGTGCGCGGAGTTTTAACTCTAAAAATGCGGCTCTGCCGACATCCAGCAGAAACTCACGACTGTATGCGCGCTTAAAGACAGATAGACGCGATGACGACGTACGTAAAAACACTGCGACTCACAAGAGACAAAAAAACACGAAAACACCGTTCTGTCGGGACAGAGAGAAGCCGCTGCGTGTGGACGCGCCGCCATCTTGAAGTAGGTGAGTGTGGTTGTGTTGTTTTTTTTTTTTATTTTTTTGACTTATATAGAGTGCAGGAGTTTGTGTGTGGATCTGTTAGTGAGAAAGATGGGAATGTTGGTTTTGTGAAAACAACGGAGTCATGCCTTTTTTATGTTGTGTGTTAAAAATGCATCAGTCATAAATGTTTAAAGGCAGGTGCCGGTTCGGTTCAGGCTCTCGGAGAGTCTGCTGCTGCTCTCACCTCATCTCTCCTGACAGGACACAAACTTTACTGCCAGACAAACAAAAAGTTTTGAGAAATGCTATATGAATTCTCGAGAGATATGGAAGAGCTTTGTATATAACCGTTGTTCCCCTTTTTTCTTTGCCTGTCTGAAATTTGTGTATTTTTTTTTGTAAAGGTCTAAGTTTTTTTTCTCTCTTCTATGTGCATGCAAACAGTAGGATAAATCCATTTTAGTGGTGTGTGCATTCTCTTTTTCTCTCTGAAGCCAGACACGCATTTTGAGCAAGTATGCAAAAGCATATTATGCAGATCAGTTGTCGTCCCCACTCTTCATGCTACATTTCACCACTTAAAAAGTGTGAAAATGTATCATAGCATTACCATTTTTTGAACATGTACCATAGTAGTATTATGCTATTCTTTGAAATGCTTTGGCATGTAAAGACCATGGTAACTGGATATGGTAAGGTACCGCAGTATTGGCATCACTGCAGTATTGCTGAAGTACTGTTTTGTGCTGTTTCAGCTTTTCGGTTTTTAACACCTCTTTGAACTCTTCATTTGTGTCAGTGACCTGTTTTTGTTTTTTTTTGGTCTGCGTGTCATTTCTCCCAGGTCTTTGGTTAGCCTGTTAGTTGCTCTGCATTTTGCAGCTGTGCAGTTGAAAGTGCTGTTCTAATGAAATGCGTATGCTTACCGATTTGTGAAAGGTGGAAAAAGTATGACTTTCAGTATGACTCTGTTGCACAAATCTGAAAACTCTTCCAAAGTTCACTGCTGTTCCTCTCTCTCTCTCTCTCTCTCATTCTTAATTGTCATTATATCCAAAGGGCCCTGAAGGTGCAGTCGGGGGGAGGAATGAAGGGATTTATGAGGTGTTAGCATGAAGGGGCCCCCTGGCCTCCCGCGCACTGTGTGTTAGAGAATGACAAGCGTTCTGTGAACTGCGTCGCTGTGAGAGCCGTTGCACGCAGTGACTGCTCAACTGTGGAATGTGTTTTCAGTTCACGGTTTATCTCCCAAACCTGCGTGTAGTTCCTTGGCTTACACCCTGAACTGTGAAACAAAGTGATAGGCCTAGCCTTTGTTTGTTTCTAAAGAAAAACACATCAACTGTGAACAGTTGCAACAAAATGTAGTGTGACAGAGGCCACTGCTTTGAAAAGAAGATTTGTTACAGTCCCAAGTGAGTTTGAGAAAAGCCGAATGTGTGATTGATTCAGAATTTGAGCTTGAGAACTGAACTGCTATGAAAAGCCTCTCCCAGAACCCCTCGAACTATTCAGAGTCCCGTATGATTGCCGCTAACCTCCCCTCTCTTTCCCCGCGTCTCTGCATTCTGAATCCTCAACCTCTTCACTCCACCTACTTCACGGCTTTTACGCAGAGGATTTAACAAGGAGTGCTTTGGTTCCCACTTGGGGAACTGTGCTGGGGCTTGCCTTCCTGCAGCCCTCCATCGACAGCAGCCTGGGACACAAAGCGAGCATGTGTTCTCTGCCAAGGGACCTGATGGCATTTCTGGGCCTCTGAGTGTCTGGATTAGTGCCCTGGAATCTGGCTTCCTGGAAGCAGCAAGCCAGACGGGGCCCACCGGCGGTACCTTGCCACATGCTCGGCCATCCATCTGTAGACCCTCTATCGGGCCTCTGTGAAGAGGACCCGGTTCTGAACCGGTGCAGATATTCAGGTATCTGCTCAGTGTTTAATTCCAGAAGGTTATTCCAAACACCGCAGTAAATGAACTCCCAGAAGAGCCACGGATCAGAGCTTTAAATCAAAGGTCTGCGGGGCATTTGTAAATATGGTTACCAATAGACCAATAGAGATGAGATTCTGAGAGGAGTACAGGTGAACAAAGAGACATTGGATGTACTTTTCAGTTATGCACAACTAAACCAGAAGAACCTGTATAATGTGTTCCATATTTTTTGCCAAGAACTAGAGTTTAGACATTCTTTAAGTAACTTGACTCGAAGAGGTTTTACAAGGCCTTCACACATTGTGCATCTTATGGAACAGGGTCAAGTGTATTTGGCCCAATTTATTGCCCTCATAATGAAACTAAAACACTAATGGGTTGTTACTGTATCCTTTAAAAGTTTCAAATGCACGACCTTTGTTTTCTCCGGAATTCCACAGAGCTGCAGAGATGAGCTGCCGGCACTCACCCAGGGTTTCACGCTCAGCAGAAGAGGGGAGGGTTTGACCCCACAAATCACCACAGAGCTGCTTCCACCTTAGGCAGGGAAAGCAAATATTCCCACAACTATACCACGGCATGTGTTCTGAAAAACCAGCAGCACTGCCTCCCACATCATTTTTGACATTCTTACATTTCATCTGGCTCTGCTGGTTGGTTTGAGGAGGATTTGTCCTTATTAGATATCCAGAGAGCCCAGTGGTTAAAACCACAATTGTTTTTCCTACCAGTCCTGGCAGAGCAAAGGTGCTGAGCCCCAAAAGATGAGCCACCTGTCGTCATTTGTGCCTGAATTAACTTGTCTTATTTGCGGACCTGTAGGTCAACTCTATTTTGGATGCAGCCTCTCTGAACCCCAGCAACCTTTGCATTCGCAGAGTGTTTTCACAAGTCTTTGGCCAGCACATATTCCTTACATTTTTTCAATCTGGATTGATTGAAGTCTTCTCTCTCTCTCTCTCTCCCTCACTCCCCCTCTCTCTTGTCAGTCAGAAGTGATTGAAAGCAGCTCTCTCTCTCGCTCTTGGAGTGCTTGCCTGCAGGCTTCCCTCCAGAGTACACTTAAGGACTTTTCCACTCCTTCTGACAGGCATCAGTAATCAAGTCCTTGTCCTGATCCAGGAAGCATGTGTTGGTATTCAGGCCCTGCTGTATCTCTCTGGCTGTCGCTGAGATCGGATCAGCATGCTGATAATTCATATTCATATTCCTTGTGCTGCACGGTTCTCTACGGAACCGTCAGAATAAATCCGGCTATTCATCAAGGTCCTGTAGATCTGCTTGTCTCAGCTTGGTGAAAATGGAGATGTTTAGACACATATATAGCAGATACATTCAGCTGCTCAAATTCTGTTCGTTGTGCGGTAGGGGAAATGCTTCAATGCATGAATATTTTATCAGCCCTCATTTAGAGTGACAGGCAAAAGCAGTAGCTCTTCTTTTTTTAATCACATGGATGAGAGAGATATTAAAGCTTTTTACTTGACGTGCACTGACATTGGTGGAGTTAGGAAATGGATAATGAGCAAGAAAATGTCTGAGAGATGGAATAAGATGCTTTCCATTTCTTGCCCTAATGCCTGTTGAGGAAGGAATGTTGGAAGGTCCTAAAGTTCATGTAATTCAGATGTCATTGGCTTTCTCCTGATTTGTATTCCAGATTAATCAGCTGTGGGCACTTTTCAGGTGGTGCGGTTTCCTCTTTGTCTCCAGTTGGAAATATTTGTGAATGGACTTAAAGGGAGTAGTAGTAATGAGCTAGGTAGTAAATGAGCTAAAACCTAGGTAAGGTAAGGCCTTTTGGCTAGCAACAGCTGTATGTCAAGTGGAAAGATGTCTGAAAGAGAGACCATTCTCCAGACTATTTCCTTGATAAATGATAGACCTACCATTATTAGCAAAGTCCATTTAAACCTTGATGGCTTACTTTTTGGCCATCTTGTGCAGCTATTTTGTCTCTTTATCTTTAACTCAAATCAGGCTAACGCTTTAGGTTAGTCAACAAATAATAATAATAATAATCTTTATTTTCTATAGCGCCTTTAAATGTTAATTCTCAAAGTGCTTTACAAAACAAATAAAACATCAAAATACACCATATAAAAATGTATGAAAATAACACGCATTCAGAACACTTAAAATAGAAATAATATAAAATTAAAATTGAGCTCTTGGTTACTTTTTTCATGTTTGTGTGACACTTAAACAGTGATGATGATCAACCTCAGAAGGAAGAACTGTTTTTCATTGCACAGTGTGTGACTATGTTTGAAGTAACGACGGGGGGTGCAACAAATACTGACCCCTTAGCTTAGGAAAGGCCACATCAAAGTCCTCAAGTCTGTTCTGGAGGCAAGCCAGACTCCCACTCATTCTCTCTCTCTCTCTCTCTCTCTCTCTCTCTCTCTCTCTCTCTCTCTCTCTCATCTCTCTCTCTCTCTCTCTCTCTCTCTCTCTCTCTCTCTCCTCTCACTCTCTCTCTCTCTCTCTCTCTCCCTCTCTCTCTCTCTCTCTCTCGCTCTCTCTCTCGCTCTCTCTCTCGCTCTCTGTAATCTGTGGTACACCTCTTCTCTGAGTGCAAGAAGGCACTCTGGGTTTTCATTTCCTTTTGTCTCTCTGCCCTGCAAATTGATCCCTTGGCTCTGGATGAAATGGTGCAGTTGCTGAGTTCTCAGATTAAACCCCTTTTCCTTTTAAGAATCTGCCTCACAAGAGGAAATTGGGTTTTGTTCTGAGCCAAGAGAGCTGGTGCTTGCGGACTGCAGTATTTCATGGCCAAACTCTAGAATTACTTCTAGAGTTCACAGGTGATTATGACCTTAACCAGAATTTCAGAGCTCACATTCAAACAACAGAGGCTATGGAGTGGTTATCCAATTATCAGCTCAACCTAGCAGAGATTTTAGGGAAACCAAGAATATCCAAACTTGAGCTGGGAAATTCACAACCTCTTGACTTGAGTATGGCTCTTTTATTTAGGGCCTGGAGGAGCCGATAGTTTGGGATCTCTTCTTGGAATTTGAAATCCACTGCAATCATTTGATGTCTGATTAATTAACAGATACCTTGTGATTGTTAACCCCATCAGTATTGGTGCCAGGGGGTTCAATAGATGCTGCACCTTCCCATAATTCCATTGCCTGTTGAATCTAGGCTCAAGCATGTGGCCAGAATTTCCTCTAGGCCCTGCAGTGTTGGGCTATCTGTTGTTGTAATTTCTCTCTTTCTCCTCCTACTCTGCTCTCTTTATCACCCCTCCCTTCCTCCTGCTGCCATCCTCCTGTCCTCTCTCATTTAGTTTTATCTGGGCATTAGCGGATTAAGTGCTTGAACTAACGAGGTCATCAAGCTAAGGCTTCTTTCTGAGAAAGGTAGAGCGAAGAGTGTGAAAGAGTCCATGTTGTGGATACGGTCTACCCAAGAGCATTTTGCGACAAAGATCCCTTTGTTGAAGGATGCTCATGGATTGATGAAATGACACACAAACAATCATCTTTATTCAGCCATTGCCTCACTCCCAGTGTCTCTCTCTAGGCCTGTTCTTACCTGTCTTTCAGAGGTGAGAAAAGGTCCTTGGACTTGATGGGCAACTAGGATTTGCCTGATGGGGATTGCAAGCATTGGACCTTAATCTCCCTCCTTCTGGTTTTCTCTCTCTTTGTTCCTCTAAACACAGTTCGTGTTTAGGGTTAGTCCTTGCCTGCTAAACGTATTTAGACCTCACATCACTCATCTAAACATTTGAATGCATGCAAAGCATTAGCCAGTGTCAGATTCACGGTGTAAGGTTCATATGTTCACTTTGCTGAAGTGGCTTTGTCCGAAATGGGTAACTGGATGTTGTTTGTGTAAACTTTGATTTGTCTTGTTAAAAATTGTGATACATTGCTAAATGTATTGGTGTTTTCCTTGGAAGATGATAGTTGATGTTTCTGTTCCATTCTCTCCGAAGTCCCAGTCCAAAACCTGTGGCCGTGTACAGTAAACTCCTTTAGTTTAGAAGACCCTTAGAGATTATTGCCAATAAAGGATCTTGTTACAGCTGGCTTCTGGGCTGTGGTGATAGTCATTGGCTGATGATGGGTAGTGATGTTTTCCTGTGTGGATGAAAGCGGATGGGTGAGTCTCTTTCTATTTCTCATTATCCTTCAATGCCTTGCTCTCCCTCTCTGGGAGGTTGCCCCTCCTTCCTGCTTTGCTGAACAGTAACAGGAAGCCTTTGAGAGGCTATGAATAGTTGCTTCTCTCTCCTCCTCTCTTTCTCTCTCTCCATTTTTCTCTCTAAATCCCTGCAGATAACTCACTGTAAGTGACAGGTCTGTCGCTGTCGGAGGATGCAGTATTCAACCTCCCTGTAGCCCACAGCACACCAGCAGTGTCGGCTGACTGCCAGCCCCCAGCAGCAAAACTCTGCCTGAAGAGCTTCTCCAAGCCCTGCCAAGTCAAAAACATCCAGGCCCCCACACCCCCCCACCCCTTCCCTCCTCCTGCTGTTGGGCGAACAAGCGGTGTCCTTGTACCGCAGCTCTCAACATTCAAGAGCGGTGTCAGTTACTCAGGGATCCTTCAGAGAGAGGGCTGTTTGAGTAAGTGGGAAAAACGGAGGAAAAGAGAGGGAGGAAAAGGTGGGAGGTGAAGTAAATCAAGAATGTGAGAGGAGAGAAAAGGAGGGAGGTTGTTTTTTGAAGTCTGTGGCGTTCAAGCCGCATTCAGAGGTAAGCTTGTGGTTGTTAAAGACAGGTTGAAGCGAGTTTGTGTGTGATGTAAGGTCTGGCAGCTGAGATTTGTGGTGGGGCGGAAACAGTATCACGGTCTAAGGGTCAACTCCGCCTTGCATGGAACGCTAGTCCTCCCATTTCGGCCTCTCTTATTCTACCGCTTTTTTTTTTTTTTTTTGCTTGGCCTTCTAGCCTTAAGTTTCGCTCCAAGAACCAGTAATTGAATTTGTAACCATGATTCATTTTTGTTCTTGACTCTTAACCTCAGAATAGACAAGTCTAACATAGCATGCATTTTCACTATTACTCCTTTTTTAGCAGCTTGCTTTTTACTGATAGCTTATCTGTGAAAGCTACCCCCAAATCTTTGTTGTTGTTTTTTTTTTATAGTGATGTTGTTTCTGGTTTGACTGATTTCTAATCTTGATTTTTTTTTTAGCATCCTGCATGTATTTCCTGATTCCACAATTGTTTTGCTTTTATTTCACCACATAGAAGAGAGAGCCTCATCACAGTCATCCCCGGTCCTCTTCGTCGATAAACTCATTGTGTGCCAACCTTCAAGCCGTTGCATCCAGGGATTTTGTTCAGTCAGATGCCTTAGGCTTTAGATGCCGTTCGCTGCTGTTAGCCATGTGCTGTCTCGGTTCTCCTGATTAGCAGATATCCGGCAACAGCTGGAAGAAATGTTATTTAGTGCCTGTTTATTGCTGGTGACGGAAAGACGCATGTGCACAGTCAAAATAAAAGCAGACCAGCATACATATGGTACTGTTTAGCAGAAATGGATTTGGAATTTTATTGTTTTTATGTTTCTTAAAGGTAAAATATAATTCTCACTTTGTGATGTTATTTTAAATTTGTTATTTGTACAGCTTTCTACCCAGTATCCCCCATTTAGCTTAGCGAAGTGCTAACGTCATGTAGAGTATTCAAAATCAGTTACTTGTGAGGTTCCATTTCAGTAAGGATTCGCCCTTAGAAGATAGCTACCTATGTAGGTAGCAGATGAGGCTTGAGGAAGTATATCTGCATTATACTAAGATGAAAAATATCCCTCTAGTTATTCACACCGGCTCATTTAGGCTAGTATTAAAATGTTTATTACAGATCATTGACGAATAGGATTACAAATGAGATTAAATCCAAAATCTGTTTGTGATTTTTGGCATGTGCTGGGTTGTTATCCAGCATTTAGACAAGTTTATCTCCTCTGGAATGTTCCAAAGCTAACACCAGTTCCCTGTTCAGTCCACATTGCCAAATTCCAAGAGTGGTTTCTTCTCCTCGGTCCCTCAGGGCTCCTGATCTTCATCGGCTCTTTCTTGACCCACCCTGCCCTCGTTCCGCTCCCTACTGCTAGTGCACCAGTGGCTGACCTTGAATGTGGGTTGTTATTGTAATGGGCTCTGCTTATGTGGAATGACCTGAGGTCAGGAGGGCGGGACTTGTTTAGCAGAGAAACCTTGGGGTGGTCCAGTAGTTTCCACAGCGCAGATGGAACTTTGGAACCCGTTCAGTTTTGTGTCCAACACAACATTTCTTCAGCCGTTTTAAAAGCGTAACTTCTGGAATTCTGGAATTGAATGCATTTTGTTGTAACAAATGTGGAGTGGGGTTCGTAAGCGATTCAAACTTGAAGTGTTTTTCTTTTTCGCTGACTCATTCCACTTACGCCTACAGCTTAAATGGTGCAAAACAAACTTTGAGAAGCCAGAGCTCGGTCTCAGTGGTGTATTGATGGAAACTGTCCGAGGCCGAGATTGTGACCTCCTCACAGGAATATTACAGGGTTTCATTGGGCTTTATGTAAAACCTATAGCTATATGCTTTGCCTGAATTCAAGCTGGTTTATTTTTCATATCATAATTCCATTGATGCACAAGTCAATTTGCCTTAGTCTTTCGAAGGCAGCAGGTTAAGTTTAAGTGAAGCTAGTTTTGCTGGCCAAATTGTTAGTCTAACACTACATCCCAATGCATCCCAACAAAGAGAGAATTAACTGAAGACACTTTTACGGCCACTCAAATGTGCCTTTCACTTTTAATTTTCAGTCCTTGATAAGCCTCGCAACCAAGCTTCTGAAATCCACAGATGGAGAAACGAGACTGCGCGGTTTCAGTTTGCAATCTTGTCATCCCTCGGTTGAGGTTCACAGCTGTGCATCATTTACCTTGCTGTACTCAACTTGTTTTCGTCACTTCCATTTCCATCCAGTAAATCTGTTCTGTTTATTTTAACGAGTTTGTACCGTGAAATGAATTCCACCTTCTTTTCTTGAAAGGAAGCTCTGGCCTCGCTAGCTGAAGCCGAGCATACCACAAGCTAGTTTCATTAGCGACTGAGAGCGATTGGACGAAATGGACTGCTTAGATCAGTGTTTCTCAACCCGTGTCTCTCTAATCAAACACACCTGATTCAACTCATTAGCTCGTTAAAAGAAACTCCAGGAACTGAAAGAGGTGTCAGATTGCAGTGTTGGGGGACCAGGCTTGAGAAACACTGGCTTAGATGGTCTCATGTGCATTTACTTAGAGTTGTTTGTTAGCCTCACTTTGAATCGCATTTTGTTCCAGACAGCGTAGCATGCACTTCCTTATGGAATCAGTAGATGGTAAGCCATCCGTTAAAGCTTGTGTGGTTATCAGGCAATCTGAGGTCTCTTGCTCTCTCTGGGCAGACTGATCTTCTACCATCTGGCTTAATGCAGGTTGTTTGCCCTGAATACTTGCATGCTAAAAGGACTCGTCTTTTTTTATTCTCCTTTTTCCCACGCAGGAAACACTATCTTGATTGTTATGCTGTCTGTAGGGGAGATTTTCCTCTCGGCTCTTACTTGCGTTGAGGTCAGATTACTCAGAGCGGTACTAGGCAGGGTTTTTTTTTTTTTTCAGGCCACACAAATACACCTCCAACACTCCCCTTTCCCCCCTACGCTGTCTTCCACTCATTTTCTCCTCTCGGATTGTCTGTTTTCACGCATGGGCTGAAAAGTGAGAGCACCCCAGAGGTGAACTGGCGCTGATCCATCTTAGAGCTGTGGTGTCTACAGTAGCAGTGAGTAAAAGCCTGGCTTTATGTGTGCTGCGTTTCACATTGTTGTGGTTTAATAATACATTTACACTCTCTCTTCACAATGACAGTGCTGTGAATTATGGAAAGTCATTCAGTTTCACTGAGAACTGGACCGCTGGTAATCAAACCTACTAACAACCAAGAGAAGAAAATACGAGTTGACACCAGGATTAAAAGCGAACTGTTTTCAGTGTATTTTCTCGTTATGGACCAGACCATGACTCATTGTCTTAACTTACTGCTGTGTTGACCACTGAGACGTTTGTTGGTTGGTTGGATGGATCAATTAAAATGGTTGAAAAGTTAAAAATAACTTCTTTTTTTTTTTCTAGTCTGAATCATGTTTTTGTGGTGATGGTGCAAACGTGTAGGCGCGGGTCTGCTTTGCTTTGATTGCTTGTTTTAACAGCCCAGATGTTGTTGTAAAACACGACTTTCAACTCCGCAGCCTGGAGGGACGGTTTTAATGTGAACAGTCCTTATCTTTATTCAGTCCAGCAGTCCAATCTTTATCTGTGGAAAAGAGCAACACATCAGTTTACATCATGAGTCAAGTGTTACTTAATAATAATAATAATAATAATTATTATTAAAATAGTAACATTAAAATGTATTTATAATATTAATATAATCTATCTATTGTACTTTATTCATTTGATCTAATATTTAAAAAAAATAAATAGTATGTAATTATTGCATATTTTAAAAGTTTTAAGTAGTAAAGTTAAAAAACTTTTTAAAATAATATTTAATTTTAATAATAATATCATTATTTATGTTGCTTTTTTGTTTGTTTTCGATCAAAAAAACATTGCTTTTATTATTTGATAAATATTAATATTAAAATATTTATAATAATAATATGCATTTCATTTATTTTGATGTAAATAGTAATAGTTGTTCTCTTTTATAATAATACTGCTAATATGATTAGTATAGTATCTATTTTATTTCATAACATATCTATAATTAGAACAAACAACATAATTAAATACAGTATTATTATTGAATCACATTTTAAATGTAGCATTATTGTAAATGTTCAATGGCTTGTTTTTGTAATACTATATATTTGTAAGTGCTTAGGTGTTCTTGTAACAGTGATGTTACAGTGTTTCTTTTTTCTCACCAGTCAGTCTCCATATTTAGCTCGGAGCATCTGCTGACATACAGAAAACACACACTATTGGTTGCTAGCAGCAGCACACAGGTGTTGTTGAGGTTACCACTCCTTGCTTCCTTTCCAAGGCTCTCTTTTTCGGTTGCTCAACAGACACACACACACACACACACGCGCGCGTTCACACATGCACACGCTTTCACATTCACAGCAATGCATTCACACACACTCATCTCATAACGCCGAGCCGGTTAGAAGCGTCTTTACAGGTAAACAGATGCATGTTGCTTACTTTCTTATCTGGCGTGTGAAAATGATGCATGTTTTGCTTTTTGTTTCCTGCTGATTGCATTTGACGTTGTGGTTTTATCAAGCGCTGTGACACTGTTTGTTTTGTTCCTGTTTTTTTTTTCTTTTCTCAGTGCTTATAATTGCTTTGTTGTGCGTGTGGCACGTAGGTATCTTTCTGTTCTCCAGGAAATAGAGAGTTCCTCCTTCTGTTGTTGCTAGGATGTGTGTTTCTTCATCCTCTTAGCAACAGGTGATCTCTCACTGAGAGGCTGTTGCTAGGGGCCATTGGATGAAGGGAAACTCTCTACGATTATCCCCTTTCCCACGGGGCTCCGCTTGGCCTTCCGCCCACTCAATCAACCGCTGCATCTGATTGGCAGCGAGCACCGCCAGTTAAGAGCCAATCCAATCATTCGCTTCGAGCGAGAAACACAGAGGAGGTATAAAAGGTCTCTCAGATGGTGTCAGTATTTGTGGTCTAAAACCAAAAAAAGAAACGTTTCTCCAAGTGTTTTCATCGATGCAGAACATCGAGCTGCTCTGATATCCTGCCTCTGCTGTGCTCTGCTCGCATTGGCCAACTTAACCAACTGAACCGTGCAGAACTGTCTGCAGAGCTGTGTGTTTCTGCCTGCTGTTGCTGAGGTGTGGTAACAAGGTTTCTGTGGTAAACACGGCTAAATCGCCACGTTCTGTTCACCTGTCAGTTTGTCTCGTTGACAAACCCTCGGCGGCGGTTGTAGCTCCCGCGCTCTCAGAATGAGTCAACAGCCAGAGCTCTGTCACGATGAAGAGAGCCAGCCTGGTGGAGACGCTAGTGCTGCTCTTCACCCTGACACGAGGACAACCAGAAGTCCACAGGGATGCTGTTACCAGGAGCTGTCAGGCAGAAAAACTCAACATTTCACATCTGGGTTTTGTTCGTGTAATATCTGTACATTTAAAGGGAGCCAAGTAGGGATGGATCAGCAAGGACTCGTCCATTTGTGAGTTCAGCTGTTGTGTTTATGTAGGTTTCGCCTTATTTTTTAAGCTTTAATATTTTGAAAAAGGAGTGGATCGAGAGTTGTAACCTCTCAGGTTTAGTGTTTCTAAAGTTATATATAAAGTTATACAGTGCTCCTGTAGCTCAAGTGGTAGAGCATTGGTAAAAATTGATAGCCTGAATGCACTGTAAGTCAATTTGGATAAAAGCGTCTGCTAAATGCATAAAAAAAAAAAAAATGAAAGTTTACTCAGCAGCCATATTTCCAAGCTATTTACCATTTTTGCAGCCCGTGACACATTTCCTCAGTTATTGAAATGTGAGAAGCGTACATCTTGGGCATGTAAGACCACGTCCTAGCTACATCAGATGCAGAAATCTCAAAATTTTAAATCGGCAATCAAATCTGACATGAACATGTTTCTTGATGCTCAAATAGTGTTAAAAACTTTATATATATATCGGAACTGTTTTTGTTTACTCACCCTCATGCCGTTTCAAACCTGAATGACTTTATTTCTTCTTTAAACCCAGAGCAAGATATTTTTGGGAAATGTTTACAGATCGTTTAAATTCACGTACAGCTACATTACACACTGCACCAAACGTAATATTGGAAATGGCGTAATGGGGCACTTTAAGCAACTGGAAAACTAAATGAAATGTGGTGCTTTATGCAAGGCAGGCAGATGATCCTGAGATGCTCTCTGGCTTTAATGAGACGTATGTCTGTTTTGAATCTGTTCTGAAGGAGGGGGAGGTTACACAGAAACTGTGGATGGCACTGTTAATGCGGTGGCTGTCGTTTGGTGTTTTTTTCCCCTCTTTGCTCTTTTTCACACACTTTTTTCCCCACTGTGGTTCAATGCATTGTTCTCGCTTCCCTTGTTTGAAGATGCTGTTTTGATTCACAAATGTTTCCTTTGCTCTCGATTTTGTTTTCTTCATGGTTTCTCTTTGTGTTTTTGAGCCTTCAACCATGTGACACCTGACATGTGAAATGACAGTCAGAAGAATCTAGTTTCCTAAAATGGAATAGTTTATTAAACCTTATTGAAACATTTAACGAATCTAAAAAAAAGTTTGCATAGGCCTGTTTTTTATTTTTTTTTATTTTTTATTTTTTTGAGTATCATATTTGACACAAAAAGTGACACAAAAATTTGACCAAAAAGTGAAGACATTCTGATGCTCGTAATGTAAATCAAAGAGATCTTTATCACAGTACAACAGATACTGACATAAAATGGTATAAATATCAGTCGTCACTCTGTATCTCCAGTAATCTTAGTAAGATGAGATTGAAATTCCTAGTTGTATGATCAAAGCTCTGTAGTTTCAAAACATAATGCAATGCAATAATGATTGAGAGATGAATGCATAAGGGTCAAAGACGAAAAAGTGTTTAAGCATAAAAAAAAAGTGTAATACTGCTTTAAACTGTTGTACTTTTCCCCCAAAAAATGCAAAAAGTTTTCTGTTTTTTTTTTTTATTGCAATTTTGTTTTTGTTTTTCTGAGCAAAAAATAAATATCATACATTTGCCCCTGATTTACAGGAGACACCCAGTAAAATCTCATTCAGTGTAACAATCTTGTCAGGCATATTTACAACAAAAATCTATTTATGACATATTAAAAGACTAATTACTTTCACCCCAAATACTAATGAGTTGTAATTTTACATTTTTAACATTTGCCACTATCCTAGGTTTTGCCCATTTGTCAGTAAGAATTTTTTTACTAATTTAAAACACAATAAAATTTAGTATGCTCCATTATTCTTTTCGATATTTTAATATGTACACGTCAGAATAAGCGTGTTGTTTGAATTTTTGCATAAATACTGTGTTACACTGAATGACAATGTAACATTATTTCAACCAAATTTTGACATTTTATTCTCCAAAAACTTATTTGAAACCTTAAAAGTAGACATTTTACTTACATTGAATGTGCTTTCTATGGACACAAAATCACTTTTGTACATTTCTTTTGATGCGGTCGTCTTAACGTCTTTGACCCATAAACATTCTTCAAAAGATGAGATGTGAGATGTTCTGGAGGCTTGTGAAGATCATTCCTCCGCTGAGGAACAGTGAAAGTAAAGCTTCTGGAAACAAACGCTCCTCAAAAGATCCTGATGATCAGATTTGATACATTTGAACATGGTTTTTCTAAGTAATTTTGTAATCAAGTAAACCGAAGTTGCTTCAGTCCATGAAGTGTTCATCTTGAAATAATACTAACAATATAAAAGTTATTCTTATGTTTATTTTATTTAAATCAGTAAAGATTTAGAGCAGAAAGGTGGGTGTTTTTACTTACTAAAAAAGTATGAACTATCAATCAGATGACGTGTAGTAGATTGTGTTCTGATCATGTTGATCATTTAGAGACCTTAGAAATGTGCATTTCAAATATGATACAGTAGACTATATAGAGTTAAAAAGTAACACTTTTTGGAATCTGAAGAACTGATGATTGTACAGTCAAGCTTCACTCACTGATTAGTTTTACGCTCTTTATTATTGACGGTTAAACTCACTTCATGATGTTTGTGAGATGCTCTTCTTGGTGGCATAGACGTGCTTTCCGCCCCGCTGCCCCAGAGGTCGGCTCGGACATCTCTGTACGTACCAATTTAGTTCTTCAATGTGGTCAGCAGAGCAGCTTCCAGAGGCCACTCGAACTCAGATTACAGACAGTTTTTGGTTTCCATGAATCAGATTTTTAGTCACCCCTGCTCTCTAATTATAGGCCAGTGCAGTAAGAGCCCCATTTGTTGTATGACCTTGGAGATATTAACGGGTCCAGCCTATGTGAGCCTGCGTGGATGATTGGAACAGAGGAATTATTGTGGCCAAAAGTCCTTTCCAATTGGGAAAACAGCTTGGTGAACTGAATAAACAGTAGAGACATTTTCTGCAAAGTGTGCAAGTGTCTAATTACGCCGATTATTTGGCTTTTTAATCCACTTTGACTTCGACCAGCCTTGTCTGAGTGGCCACAGCCTCCTGAATCTGACACCTCCTCATTGTGCGTTTAAAGAAAGCAGGCCTCCGAGGATCAACATCGCATGAGTGCCGTGTTTTGGCTGGCAGTGCGAAAGTGTTTTGGTTTAAGCGCTGCTCTCTTTCTGCGTTTGTTTTCCAGCCATTGATTGGTTTGCAGACTTTGTTTTCTCATGCGGTGGAATGCAGGTTTTTCTCGCTCCCTCCCATGCAACGATTCTTTCATTCAGGATGTGAGACTGACAAGAGGATGTTTAAAGTCTCCTAACACCTCTTTCTTTCTCAACTGACTTGTGTATTTTTCCTCTTGCGGCCTCCAGATCTGAACTCGGCGGGGTCTGGTGTTTACACGGCTCGGATTAGTGCCGCTAACCTGAAAGGCCTCTTAGAGTGAAGTACATCTAAACATAACGTGACGTTTGTTAAACTGTGTCGACGCGCTGAAAGGTATTGACTGATGATTGGTTTAAAGCATCATGGTGTTCCCTTACTTTTAGCCTATTTAGTGTTGTAGTGAAATTCTTGCTAGCTAATTTTTGCTTTGAATTATTTGAGCTACAACAGTAGGAAAAAGCAAAAAAGTAATAAAGGTAGAGAGATATCGGTAAATATCGGTTAAGCTGATATTATGGATTTTTAAAATCCATTTTAGGTGATTTTAGATTCATTTTAGCAACATCTAATGCTCACTTAAAGTTAGTATTCAAAAACACTTATAGTTTAATTACATTAATGTACATCCTTTTCTAATATACTGTACATGATAATATTGTAATGCTAAAATTCGTTACATTTTTACTGTTTTAAAACAATTATTTATATTTTATATTACATAATATCAATATATTTATATTATAATTAATTTATAAAATTTTAATCTTTTAATGTAAGCATTATTTTAATGACTACAAATTAAATTTTTGTAAACAATCATTTTATTATAAAATATTTACTTTATTTTTGTTTAAATAATATTTATGCAAAATATCATAGAATTTTAATCTGTTTAAATATTAGCCTTATCATATCAGCAAAAATGTTAATATTGTGCACTCCTACATAAGAGCTTAAAGTGTTTTATTTGCATATACTTTTAATATACAATATTAAAAAAAAAAAGATATTTGGACAAATTTGGATAGAATTGTAAACTGTTTTAATCTAACTGTATCTACAAGAAATTTAATATTGTGCACTCCTAAATAAAAGCTTGTAGCATTTAAAATGATTGATGTTTTACTGTTATTTTTTTTTATATATATATATATATATATATATATATATATATATATATATATATATATATATATATATATTTTATATATATATATATATTTTATATACAATATTTATTTATTTTTTTAAATATTTAGACAAAATATCATAGAATTTTTATGTTTTAATCTAAGTGTATCTGCAAGACATTTAATATTTTGCACTCCTAAATAAAAGCTTGTAGCATTTAAAGTGATTGATTTTTACTGTTATTTTTTAGTATAATTTTTATTTTATTATATACAATATCTTATTTGTTTTTTTTTAAATATTTAGACAAAATATCAGAATTTTAATGTTTTAATCTATTTTATGCTGCAGCTTAAATATGTTTTTTAAATCTAATCTAATAGAATTTCAATATCAAGCTTTTTTATACTGCTGCACTAATTTGCATTTGCTATTTCCTCATTGCTCTCAAATGTCAGAGCTATTTGTGTTCTTATCGCAGGAGAGGAATATCCCGTGTTTTCAACCACAAAGTGCATCTCAGAGGCGCAGCAGCTTGTCTTGGCAGGCGTTCTTGGGTTTTTTCCCTGCTAACATTTTGAAGTCATCGCGCACACCCACCTGTGCGGTCATTCTGTTGTGGCTAGACGTTACTTTGTCTCCGAGCACGAGGCACCTGGTATTTCCATCGGCGTGTTGCAGTTCAAGTTAATGTGTGACACTCGTTTAACAGATGTGATTTTCCTCAGCCACATTTCAGCTCCCCAAGACGTCAGATCACCCAAGTATCTGAATTTCTAATTCCACTGGGGGAGATTGCTTTCTTCCAGTCTGCCTTCCCAGACTTCTTGGTTTCGTTGTCCTCCTCAAAGGGTTTGGCGAGGTCATTTGTGCCGCTGAAAGGGTTTTCTTCGCTGGTTTCCCGATGCTGTCCAGAGCCGAACGGGATCTCCCTAGTCCTTCTCCATTGGCGAAGAAATGGTTCTCGAGTCCTTTTACAAGCGTCCTATCGGGTGTCACTCTCGCTTGGGTCGCCCATCAACTCTGAAGAAGCAGATCATGTTTCTTTCCTGTAGAGGTGTTTATTTCACGCAATTGTACTTGATAAGTAACGCCTGTCGTCGGCCCAGATTATGATGTAGTTTCGTGGTGATTGAAATGATAGTTTCAGAAAAAGTGGGGGGGGGGGGGGACATGCAGGATTTAGTTTTTGGCTTGGTGTGCCAGTTGTTTGAAAAACTCAATCTTGTGTTAACCGCGGGATCTCTGGGGTGTGTGCGGACAGCGGGGTGAGTGTACGCCAAACTTGGAGGGAAACTCAAAGAAAACGAGCTCAGAACCGCTAATGGTGTGCTTCAGACCACAAATGAGAACGCGAGCCAGGAAGCGAACGTTGTTTTTGTTGAACCTTGCCGTCTCTCCCTCTGAGGTTCTGTATTAATCTAGCTCTTGTTTCCAGAGCACGTCGCTCCACCTCACGCTGTGCTACTCGAGAGGCTGTTTGGGTTTAGCGGCTGGTGCGTATGGTTAGCGTTTCCGAGGAGATACATGCTCCAGTTTATGGTTTTGGGAATGTAAGGCTGTGTTGACACAATCATATGATATAAGCAATTGCTGCTTCTCAATATTGCATGAAACATTTTTTATGCATTTGTCATTTCCTGCAAATCATCAAAGATGTATTGAAAACGTTCCTACATTTTTTTTGTTTCTCTCAGATGTTTGGCACAATTAAAATCCAATTATAATACTTAAAGATACACTCAGTTTTAAAAGATACATTTAAAAGATACATTTACAGTTTTAAAATTCTGTAAATTCCGCAATAATTTTACAGTATAATTATTCTAAATTGTAAATGTATATTTTATTATTCAATAATCTATTTTATAAAAATCTAATAAAGTTTTTCATGTTAATTACGCTAAATTTTATAGTAATGGCAGTAATTATTACTCTTTTTATCTGTATCAAGTGAATATTCAATATTTAATCATACATGATCATTCCCCCTAGTTTTAAAAGTTTAAACATTTTTTGCCATGTTCTATTTATATTATTCTATTCATAAATGAAATCTTTATTTGAATTTTAATCATGTTTTTCCTTTTTTGTTGTTTTTTATGTTATGACGTGATTTTAGAAAAAAAAATATATATATAAAATAATTGTAAAATAATTAAAAATTTTTTTATTAAATTAAATAAAATATAAAATTAATTGAATTAATTTTATTAATATAATATTAAATAAATTCTGGCAGTAACCAATAAATGATGGCATTAGGTGATGTTAAAGTAATCTAAAAATGTTCTAATATAATATTTAAAAAAAAATCTAATATATTAATATATAAAATTGTAATATAATACAATATAATATAATATAATATAATATAATATAATATAATATAATATAATATAATATAATATAATAATTGAATATCCAAAATTATTTATCCACCATTTAAGATAATTAAAACAAATATCTAATATCGGCCGATAACCGATATCATACAGATATATCACACATCTCTAATGATATTGTGATGCATTGCAATGTATTCAGTCATAAAATGTGAAGTGTATTATACTGTGATGTAGTTGGTGAGCACTCCATCGTTGTGTATTAAAGATTTATTGTTTGATTGGATTTAAAGGCGTCTTTGTTGTTATTTGCAGGCCCACGCTGGTTTTACTGGCTCTCATTGAGCTCTTTAACCCTCATCAGGCTTGTCCATGTGCGTTTAATAGTCCTCAGGTATAGATGTTTGTGGTGTGTGTGTGTAAACAGCACTTACAGTAGTGTAGCAGAGGACAGGTGTTCGAATGGGACACCCTCGGTCTAATCCTCCAGTAATCCCGGTTGAAGACATGTGTTGGCTTTCTTACCGCGTCACACTGAAGTACAGCCAATGCCCAGCATTCAACTGGAGAAGAGCTCGCAGCCGCCCCGTGTCTTCCTATGAAATCATCTCAGTGTTTTTCCTTTCATGTCAGACACATCGGCTGTAACTGAGAGATGGCGTTCGAGTGCGTGACTCCGTAGTTCCCTCACAAACACTGTGGTCTTGTGAATTTTTAGTAACATGACTGTAAATTCAAGAGTGCTCGCTGGGGAAGGGAGGGAACGCTGAACAAGGCCAGCAGTGTGTTCGTGTTGTTGTTCAGCTAAAGAAATGCAGTTACTCTTATGCCATGTTTCTCGAGGGTTAGTTTATAAAGTCTTAGTTTAAAAAGTCTTAAAGTATTTTTTAATTAATTTTGTGCAGTGTTTGAGGAATTCTTAAACCTGCTTGGACTCTTAAAGATAACGGTTCTTTATTGGTATCAGTGTATATAACCTCCGTGGAAACTTTGCATTCCACACATAATGGAAAAAGGTTCTTTAGATTATTAAAATATTATTTTAAAAATGGTTCTTTTAAGAACTGATCACAGAAAGGTTGTTATCTTTGGAACCCAGAATGGTTCTTGATGGTCTTTCTCAGCATCTTCATCCAGCAGCAGTATGATGGACAGGCACGAGTCGTTCAGAACACGCCTCTTTCATTACATATGATGATGACCAATCGTGACATCACCATTCTTCTGATTTCAAATCCTTCCAAGAGGGTGTTTTTCACAGTGTTGCCAGAGAAGAACCATTTTTAACTCCCCAAAGAACCTTTCAGTCAACAGTTCTTAAAAGACCCATTTTAGAACATTTTAATAATCTAAAGAACCATTTTTCACTATTGTCCAGTGGAAAGACCTTTTTCCACTACAACCTACAGGAACATGCAGCATGCAGTGTTTCTTGTTAAGATTCAGTTACAGTTACTGAATAAAATTTGGTGTAGAATTGACTTTGAAACAGCTTTCTCTCAGAAATTGCTGGTAAATTTTTATAAATAATTACGAAGACACATTGAATTGGAAATGTTAAAAGACTGAAATAGCACTCCACTGATCTCTTTTATATACAACTTTTTCCCGTGTACACCTGTTTTCTTTGTAGAAACTATGAAATCCAAAAAAAACAAATTTGGATCTAGTGCACAGACATTGTTTTGCATTGAGAAACTTGAGTTTAATTCAGTCATTCTTATTAAATAGTCTGATTCTGATGCGTGATAGATTTGTATAAGAGTTGTTTGCCGAACCCATTTATTATGAACAGACCCAAGAGCATAAAGCATGCATGTCAGCAGAGAAATTGAAATTGTTGGAGTAGTTCAAGTTCATTTTAAATGAAATTGGCACATTTATCTCTGGTTTTAATTTGAGTGGTCGCGGTGGGGATGGGTCGAGAAGAACCAGCTGTGGCAGCTTATGATGAACCTTAAGCGTTAAGAGCACTAATGGTTCTCAGCATTCAGGTTAAATGATCTCAGACTCTGTACTGTGTTCAGACCTCACCAGTCTCTGATCATTGCTATAGCTGAACGCAGAGGTTTGATGTTGAGCCTAATGTCAGCTTATGCTTTCATAGCAGTCTGTTTATAGTCACTGTAATTGTATTACTTCTCTTTGCTTTATTCCTTTACCTTACTTGAAATGAATGTTAATGAATGATGAGCTTTAATAATGATAAACATCACCTCCAACACTGTTCATAGGCCTAAAACTTACTTAGTCTGGTATTACTTTATAAATGAATCAAATGTAGGTTATGCAGATGAGTAGTCTTATAATATTATTATTATTAGTAGTAGAAGCAGTAGTATTAGTATTAATTTATATTTTTAGTTATTCATTTATTTTATATATATTTTATATCTAAAACTTGATGTACAATAACAAATTATATCAACAATTACTGAAGAATTTTATATATTTACACTATTACATTAGTAATATATTTTTGTTTTATTTTTGCATCAATTTAACAACTGATAAAATTTGATCTTACTAATACTAATAATTATGATGATGTTATTTAAATAATAAAAATGTAAAATTACACACACGCACACACACACATATATATATATATATATATATATATATATATATAAAATGTAAGATTACACACACACACAAACACATAAAACAAGTAAAAAATTTTTTTTATTTTTTGTTATTTATTTATATTATTTTTATTATAACTGAAAAATGTTATATTATAAATTGATATTTTTGTGTGTATATATATATACAAAATTAGTTTAAAAATATTATCAATTTATAATATAAAATTCTTCAGTTATTGGTAAATTATTATAAATAAAAAAGTACAATAATGATAATAATTATTAATAATAATAATAATAATAATATATTTATTTTTTTGCATATTTTTTTTTGTTTCTTTGTATGTTTTTGTTTTTTTTTTTTTTTTATGTTATTGTTTTTTTTATTTTATTACAAATGATGGTTAAAATCCAGAAGTAATTGAATGCTTTAAAATCATCCTACAGTTGTGATTCCTCTTGCAATTTTAACGAACAATGTTTTGACGTGGTTCTATTGAGTATATTTTCTCTCGCTAACTGGATCCTTTCTGTAATCTCCCGCAGATGGAGTCTCCGGTCTCCACGCCGGCGCCGCCACCGCTCCACCTCCTCGCTCCGGTCAGCAACAGTGACATCTCCTCCTCGTGTGAGCAGATCATGGTCCGCACGCGCTCCGTAGCCGTCAACACCTCTGACGTGGCTCTGGCCACCGAGCCCGAGTGTCTGGGTCCCTGCGAACCTGGCACCAGCGTCAACCTGGAGGGCATCGTCTGGCAGGAAACCGAGGACGGTAAGGACCGCAGCCAGATGCGTGTTACATGCTGTCGGTTAAACATTTAATCACTGTTATATTTAGAGCATCCATTTGGCGGGAAATCATACTGCAATTTTTATGCGAGCTGTGAGTTTGGCAAAAAACTAATTTGTAACTATTTACACTTAGAGTTTCTGTCTTGTTAATAACTGCTAGTTTATAAGTGCTTCTTATTACAATTTTGGGAAGACGATTGGGGCTTGTTGCGTTTTCAGATGCACATTATAAGCATCCCAAACTCCAAACAGATGCAGAGATGCGAAACTGAGATGCTGAAAACACTGGATCACGAGCTGCTCATGTGTAAATGAACACAGAGCCACACTTATTATTATTAGCATGAACTAAAACTGCAAAAAAAAAAAAAATATTTTAAATTAAATTATTACATTTAAATATAAAAACATTTTATTTCAGCTAGTTGCCAAAAAAACTAAAACTAAAATTACTTAAATTTTAACTAAAATTAATACGAAAATAAACTAAAAATATTGTTTTAAACCGTTTTAGTATCACTATAATTTTTTTAATAGTTTGATTTTTAATAATATAATTTTTTTAAAAGTTTTTATAATTTTTGTCAATTTGAACTATATAGACGAACTATATTCGTCTATATAGTTTTAATTCGTTTTTATTTCAATTTGTTATTTTAGTACATCAAGTTAAACTAAAAAAAAAGAAGAAGAAAAGTTTTTTTTATATTTCATTTTATGTCAGTTAACATTTGTCAAGAAACAGTTTATTATTTTTTTTTTAATGGTTTTAGTTTTAGTTAACCATAATAACCCTAAATAAAAGAATAAAATTTAAAATATTAACAAAGACTAATACATCCATAATATTAAAATAACACACAGTCGCACTAAGCCATATCCTGATTTTGGTTTTATATTGATTACTCAAAATCCTTAAATGTGCAGAAAATTATTTTGAGGTTTTTCCTAATTTCCGCCTCACTGAAAGATTTGGATCATGTCCTTTCGCTAAAGCCCTGCCCCTTAAAAACTCTTTCGATTGGCTAGTTCTCTGATTGGCTGACAGATTCTGTGATTTCTCAGGATGCTATGCAGCTAGCAAGGATGTTTAATATGTGGTTTCCCAAAAATGCTCGCAGGATATTGTGCGTATATAAATAATCAAGCCTTTTTTGTGCTTGTTACCCATCTGGTGAAGTGCACACTAGGGAGAACACACTTTGCTTTCTTTTGCTTCTTGGACACTAATTCCAGCTTGGCTTTGAGCAGGAGCGGGTGATTGACTGAAATAGTGCTGTTTGCCTCATTACGCAAAGCTTTTTCTCCCATAAAACTGATGTTTTTTATCCAGGGCTGGTGCCAAACTGTTTAGATCTTCATGTCAGGACTGAGTCGCTGTAGCCATTAGCCTTTTTGTGTGTGTCTGTGCTATAAACAAACAAAATCCAGACATTGCGGTTTGTTTTCTCCACCTGATAAAGCTTAACCTTCCTTGGGTTTTCTTCCTCAGTCCTCTGAAGTTTGTGTGTTTGTGTTATTTGCTTTTTGTCCAACACCCCTTTGGACGAGTTTTATTTTAGTGGGCATTTATTGACCTGACAATAGAGGTCCTGTTTTAGCAGGCTAATGGTTCTGTATGTTGTAACTCCAGTCCTGATGATTTTATTTTAGTGGGCATTTTCAGTTACTTTCGTTCATTTTTATTTTGTGGTTTTTGAGCTCTTTGTAGTTTTGTTTAATGGGTTGTTTTGTGGGTTGTTTATTGGTTTGATTTATTGTTTATTGGTCCATCTCAGTGTGGTGTTTATGAAGTCTATACGAGGCAGTAGCATTATAGTTTTTAAGTGCACTTTAATTTCAAGATTTTTTTTATTTGGATTAGTTTTCACGGAAATACTTTACAGTAAGGTCTCATGTTTTAACATTAGTTAACATGAACTATTTTTTTTCAGCATGTTAGGTAAAAATAGTTATTCATTGTTTGTTCTTGATTGTTTACAGTGCATTGACTTGTTTATTAAATTAAATGAACATTTACTGAGATAATAAATGCTATAGGTCATTGTTTGTATAGGTTAATTGATGTTAGCAAATTAAACCTTATAAACTATGGTGTTGCCATTTTCACTCCATCATTTAGCTTAAGTCTTATAGTTTAAGTATTTTAAGGCTGCCAAAGTTAAATACATTGGACTGAACTAATCTGGTACAATTGCTGTACTGTTATAATTTAATGTAGTTGTTCTATTTAATGCAAGTGGGTTGTGAATTTTAAGTTTTATAATATGAATCTAAAACTTTATTTTGTTTTAGTCTGATTTACAGTCATGAAAATGTGTTTTAGTGTTTTTTTTCCAATGTTTTTTTTTCTCTATTTAATTTCTGATAACTATAGCTTTTATTTTGTTTTTTGCTAACGATAACTGATTCAGCAAGGATCAGTAATGGCTTTTGTGGTGAAAATTGACAGGTCTTGTAGTTGTAGGCGTTGGCATTCAGAAAACATCACCCCAGCTAATAGAAATTTACTTGCACAGCTGGCTAGTTTATCTGCATCATTGGTGCACGAATTATTCTGCATATTTATGTAATTCTCTTATGTAAACATGGCATCCAAAACATGGCATTCTGTTTAACTAAAGTTAAGTTCATTTGCACCTAAAGGCTAAATAACCTCTTTGCTTTGTAATTTGACTACCAAACACTGACCTTTGGGGCGGCAGTATTTAAAGTGAACCATGCGGATCAAAGATTGGCCGCCTCCTGGGCTGTCAACCCAGACCCTCCTCCATCAGCCTGTGACAGCTCATCAAAACCAGAGCGACTAACAGGAGGAGACTAAGACGAGACAGTAGATCTGGCAAGGAAGCAAGAAGCTCAGAGAAAGTGACATTTTGCAAGGGCAGGGTAGGACCTTGCATTTCTGCGCCAGGAGTCCGGTCTCTTGTCGACCCCACCTGCTGACACTCTCAAATGTCAGCCTTAAATCTTCCAGTGCTTTATGGATCCTGGAGTTCCTTGCCAGAAAAACATCCCTGTGGTGGGTTGGCGCGACTCTTGCTTGGCTTTGGCACAACTACTGCAGTGTTTGCCAGGCCGGAGTTGTTCCGATTCCTGAGACCAGAAGGGAAGCCTCTACACACGCATACCAGGTCCTTGCTGTCCTTTGTGCCAGTATCTTTGAGCAAGTTCTCTCTTTTTATTGGGAGATGGCCATAACCAGTCCTGCGTTCAGCATCTTCAAAGCATGGTCTTCTGGTGTTCAAATGAGCCTCAACCACAAATCCTTAGTCTTTTTGCAGAAATAAAAAGGATTGTGAAACAAGTCTTTAAAGGAAAATGGTGAAAGAGATAAGACAGAATTTGCTCTGGAGAACAGCCAGACTTTTCCAAACAATTAGAGGTCGTTTACTTTGCCATGAGGAGGTCCTTGGAGCTGTCTGAAAGCTTTTCTCTTGGTGGCACATTTCCACCTCTCCAAGTGGTTTGCCTGTCATAAACATGGTGGAGTTGTCCAAATCCAGAGCAGAAGTAGTGTTGTGGCTATTGTCCCATTTTCCGAAGGAATGTAATGAAGACAGACACTTGACATGTGGATGTCGGCTCAGGCAAGCTGGTCTGGTAAATGCACAAAGAGCCCTGTTGGGCTGTCATGTTTGCCCTGGAGAGTGTGGTATTCATTCCTTTTCTTAGTCTCTCTTTCTTTTCTCTGTCAGTCAGACGGACCTCGCCGAGCCAAGCGCATACAAAATGCCAGATCTAGCCTGTCTTTTTCTCTCTCTGTTTGTGGTCAAGCTTCAACTCGGCCTTGCTCTGCTTTTGGTTTTGTTCCACACTTCCCTTTTCGTCTCTTCCTTTTTTCCTCAGATCTTCCATCAAAGTCTTTCTCGTCCTCGTCTAACAGCTCTTACATTTCGCAGCGGGGATCCGGCTAGCTTTCTCGGTTCCTGTCAGCGCTTGGCAAGCTGTCAGTATTGGACAACAATGACCAGATGCAGCTCATTCTCGCTCTCATTTCTCTTCTGGCTTTTGCAAGCTGAAAATCCGAAACGGATGAAGACATCCTAGCTAAGAACGACCTCAACAGTGTTGACATTAGTTCCTCAGAGCTCTCTTCTGTAATATGAATGCATATGGGCAGATATCGCCTGGGAACACGGATTCATTGTGTTTATTTTCCAGGTTTGAATGACAAGTTGTGTTGTGTGCCTTTCACTCTCAGGATACCATCCTCCCGCTTTACTCAAGGGTTTATAATTGCCACATGGCAACCCTTCATCGTCTACTGGGAATAAGTGGTGAGGATGGATGTCTGGGGGGAAGGGGATGTTCTCATCCCTCTGCTAAGCACAAGTTACTCAGCTGTGCCAAATCACTAGTATGGATGTTACAAAAGAAGGGCCCCTTCACATCCCTTCCTTCCCCTTCTCTCTCCTCCCTTCTCCTCTCTCAGGAGACCTGCTCACCTCGGTCATGTGACTCAGATAATCAGTAGAGGCAGCCACCCGAGCAAACATATCAAAGGTTCACAACCTCATAAAAAAATCAGGTCTTTGACAACCAGTTCTGTTCTCAGTTCTTTTTAAGATGACTGCACTAGTCTCGTGCAAAAACAGATGTCAGAAATGATGTCCTTTATTATATATTTCTTAAATGGTTTAATGATCATTTTATATGAATATTGTAAATAACTAGCGCACACATATTTATATATATATTCTTCTGTTTCTATATTCTTTACCCTATTTAACAACCTCTTGCTTCTGCTCTCTCTGTCTTTGCCCGTGTCCAAAAATGGGCTAATCCCAAATTAATAAGACACAGTAACTTCTGAAACACCCTAGAATACAGACTCTCTGGGAGCTTGAGCTCTCATGAGTGACTTGTTAGCCTGCCTTTGTCTCACCTGGTCACACTGATGCCCTTTTCCACCCTCTCCATTTGACCTTCAGACAGTGAAAAGAGGGGCTGCTGGGAATGACGAGTTAAAAGAGAATGGGAAAGGAGGTGCTGGGTCAATGCCGGTGGACCTGTAGTCGTGCCCCTCCCCACACCCAGCGGGACACTGGGGCAGATTACGGGGAC
Organism: Cyprinus carpio; assembly: GCF_018340385.1. Lineage (NCBI taxonomy): Eukaryota > Metazoa > Chordata > Actinopteri > Cypriniformes > Cyprinidae > Cyprinus > Cyprinus carpio. The sequence continues at coordinate 968,035 of NC_056596.1, forward strand.
CATGCTTGCCCATTAATGAAACTCTTTGCGGGAGAAATTAGACTGGTGACCCAGGCGGTGAGGGTCCCTATACTCCCCCCTTTTCTTTTTTGGGCTTGTCAGTTCTTTGTTGCCAATAGGATACTCTTTGATGGGGCTATTGGGGGAAGGTTGAACTAAGGGGCCTAAAGCAATGGCGATGACCCCTTTATTGCTCGGAGACAAGGGCACTGTTTGGAAACGGGATATAAGATGACAAGTGCACTGTTCTTTGGGTGAAGGGGTTGTGGGATCAGACTTCCATTCTTCCAGTCACTGTCAAGGTTCTATGATCGACTAACCCCAAGAAAGTACTCTTAGTCTCAGTCACTGAATTCAGCATGTTTGTTTTTTTTTTCTCTCTCTTCAAGGAATGCTTTTTTCCATCCATTTGATCTTGGTATTCTTCGGGTGTGGTATAAGGGGACTTTTTTTTGCACGTTGACATCCAGTCTTTTTAAGCTGTCGGTTTCCCAATGTCAGTTTCATGTAATGTAGCTTGTGGTTTTATGTTAAAGTGCTAACTGCCATTCAAACAAAAGTGAAACCAAACAAACAAGAGCCCTCAGTCGACTAGCGTTAATCATTCAGGACTTTTTAGTGTCTATTTCTTAACTCTGTGAGACAGCAAGCTCTTCTCTTAGACCTGAAAATGAGCCTGCAGTCTTAGTTTGGACTTGTCTAGCACACCAATTTGCTTCTCTTGGCAGCTAGGCAGCACAGAGGTATGCAAACAGCCATTGAGAGCCCTGCACAGCGAGTGGGAAAAACAGCCAAGGCGAGCACAATGAAGCAAGTGCTTTTTTAGCTTGTTCACCATCACGTTTTCCGTGATCCATAGACTCGTAATGATTCATCCTCTCACAATTTCATTGGGCGTACAGTGAAAGTTTGGGCAAGCTCTTGCAAAATCAACAAACAATGGCATGGCGCTTTAACATGTCGATGGCTGCAGTGAATCTGTCATGTCGAATCAGTTCAAAGAGTCTGATATAACTCGGCGTGCTTTGGAGTGAGTGCTCCGCTTAGAGCTGTGGTTTGTTGCAAACCAAGCGGCGTTAGGATATGTATTTTTGTTTGTCGATCTGTGCAGACAACCATTTGCAGAATTGCAGATTGCATAAGATTTAACTGGCATATAGAGGAGGGAAATGTGTAGCATTGAAAGAATTCCCCAGATAAGTGGAACCAATGCCTGAGGCTCCCTTCCCCAGAGAGAGGGAGAGAGTTACAGCTTGGTTAATGATCGGTAGGCTTTCGAGAGTGAATAAACGGCTGCTTCATGAGCAGATGGAAACAAGGTTGGGTTTTATGTCTCATTGTTTGTAGCCGGTTCAAACAGCCCTCCAACCCCCGGTTCTCAGCGCCTCACTTGCCTTAATCTTCACAATTAGGAGCGCTGTCTTAATCTGTCTGCGACCAAACCTGTGAGAACGCCAAGATGATTTACAGGTTATCTGTGACTAATTACAGATGAATGAAGACATGGGGTGTGGGGAGGTTTTTACTATGCTATGTTCATAGCACTGTGAAGTGAGGGATTGTTGGTTTAAGACTAGATTGTGTTTCATATTTCTTGTTTGTTTAAAGGCTTTGTTTTCATGGCGTAGCATGCAGATTTTGGTTCTCAGAATATTCTGGGAATGTCAAATTCTTAGGTTATTAAAAAAACAACAAAAAAAACTAACCTATAGAGAACATTCCTTGTGTTTTCATTGGGTTGTCACAAGACGCATTCCTGCAACATCTTAGAACCCTAGTTTTGGTTATAAAAATAAAGCCTAAAAATAGGTTCATATTGGGTTGTCACACAAAAACCATCCTGCAACATTGAAAACGTTTATAGGTTTACAAGGGGGGGGGGGGAACCTAGAGAGAAATTTCTTAAAACACTTTTTGGTTCCTAGAAAAATTACCAAACAGCAACCAAATGCTAACATTAACGGAACGTTATATGTTTGCTGTGAAGACCATTTGTGTTTGGTAAACATTAGGAGGCCGTCGGTCTGAACAGGTCAGGTCTACTGTGGAAATACGAGCCATGCGGGAGAGATGCAGCCACACCTGCAGTTATACAGCAGACATTGTGTGAGCACTCTCTCTTTGCTTATAAAAACTAAAGTAGTCTGCCGTAAAGGTCTTCGGTGCAAGGGTGCAAATGTCGCTTCAAAGCTGAAGTCTAGTGCTCAGGTTTCGTCAAGAGACTTGCTGACATGTAGAGGTCACTGGCAGGGAAGATGAGCTACACACATACATATTCTCTGTACGTCACAGTGTTTTCCCTTTGGCTGTATGGCACACCTGTGTTATTTCTGGAAGTGGGTGTACACCTGTTTCCCAGCCTGAACTGTATTGGATTGTTTGAGTGTGTATTAATGAGGCTTTGAAACCGAAAGAATCAGATAGGGTTACAAGTACAGCTTCCTTTTTATAGGTCCTTGAGCTTCGTGCCTTTAGAAATATAGATTTCAGAGAATGACACAATGAATTGGAAGATTGGTTAACTTTGCATTTCACCTTGCACCACCGTCATTGGTGTTTCGGTGGTAACGCTCACCATTCCAACAACAGCTGATGTCATGCTAATTGTTAGCAGATGTAGTGGTATTTTTTTTTTTCAGTCTTGTACAAAAGGCCAATTATCGACATTTCCCATTTGGAGACGTGATTCAAGTATTCTGCTCAATTTCCCCATTTGTGTCATTGAGATGGAATGAGCGCCGTTGCAGTGGCTGCTCACAGTTGCCAGTTGTCAAGGAAACGCAGCGTGAAAGGCAGAACTAAGCACATGGAGGGTTTTTGTCTCCCTTCGCAGTCGACTGCAGTGTGAAATTTTTATTGCCTGGCACCTCTTGATAAGCTGTTTTAGAAGCAGGCAATTAATGCCCCATTGCGAATAGCGCCTTGCAGCTTGAAATCAAACAGATTTCTCATGTGCTTTGTCAGTCATAATGAGAGGTTACAGAGACTGTCCTCAAAAGCACCATAAATCAATTTTGTGCTGCGTTTGGGAAGGTCAATTGCTTGATTGTTGTGTGTGTGTGTGTGTGTGTGTGTGTGTGTGTGTGTGTGTGTGTGTGTGTAACTGACTGTTTTTCTGTGTTTGTCTGAGGAGTTGCGTCTTACAGGCACTTGATGTTTCCTGATACTACATCCTTAAAAAAATAGCTGCTGCCACCTGGTGTTAACAGATGAGGTTCAGTCAGTGTAGGCTAATTTCCTGTCACTCTTTTGGCACTCTGTATCTCTCAATGTCTGGATTTTGTTGTGCTAAATGTCAAGCAGATGGCACACAACCTGCAGGAAGCTGAGGCTGAAGTTGACAGATCTGGGAATCCTGGATGTGGATGAAGCTTTCTGGACTGATTCCCGTCCACAACAAACACAAAACATACATAAAGTCCCTGCATACTGCAGAAATGTCAGATGAAGGACATGGGCTGACCAGAGTTCCCCACCACCCTTTCTTTGCCTCTCTCTATCCTTCTCCTGAATACTAACAGCTTTTTGTGCACCCTGCTGTTCCTGTTGTCTTTATACAAGAGGTGTTCTAGATTTGGACATCTGTGCTGAGGAATGTAAAATCGGCAGTATACTTGAGCACTCATTAATCTTTTTTGCCAACTCTCACTCGTGTAGATGAAGAACTTTTACTTAAATTGTGCACATGGGCATTGCATCCCCAAAGATCCCCAATTAGATCTTGACTTGAGATGATCTCAGCTATAGCTTTGTCTTGTCCTGGTGATCTGTTTAACAGATGATGGCAGTTTGCTAAAAGGCTCATTCATTCAGCTCCAGTAAAAGACACCATCACCATCACTCGTTTCAGTAGTTGAAGTCTTATTTCCTTTATTAATGCTTTTTTGCAGGTATGCTGGTTGTAAATGTTACCTGGAGGAACAAGACATATGTGGGCACACTTTTAGACTGCACTCGACATGACTGGGCACCCCCACGGTAAGCCTTTTTCAGGGTAAATTCAACCTAATTTACAAATGCTTATGTTCAGTTTGCTATGAAACCAGTGCCTATTAGAATGTGACACAGTTTTGCCAAAGAAATTCAGTGTAAAGAAAATGTTTTGAACTAATAAATCTGTTTGAATTAATTCTGCCTGCTACATACTCCTGATAGACCCTCTCGTCATCTCCTCTGGGCTTTTTTGTGCTGCCATTGCAGTAATAAAGGAAACCCCCCCTCCGCTGACACCCACTTTTTGAAATGCAACATCATGAAAGAATTGATTTCTCCCAGCCCCTCTTTTTCTTTTCTCCTCCTTGCATCGATCGTAAGCAGCAGTAGTCCCTCACAGACCAGCATTTCAGTTACGATTCTACTGGGTCCTAATGCCATGAAACGTCTTGCCCGACACAAAGATTGAGGCTAATGTAGCTTCAGGCAATAATAGTGTTTTAAGGTCTGAAGAAGGCATCTTTTTGACCTTGCAAAATTTTTTTTTTTTTTTACAGTACAGTTACAGTACTTTCTTTCATGCTGTATCCTGCCCAAGGTCAGATACCAGCACTGCATGGAACAAATAATTTGCTGTGCATAAAGCTGTGTACATTTAAGAGACTCTGCCTCAGGAGGTAGCTTGTAATTTCTAATCGTAATGTTCCAGAAAAGGCTGTATTTTCATGGTGCACTTTATCTGCTGGCTGCAGGAGGCTTCAGGCAAACATTACTAACACAGCATTAGTCCCTGGGGAGAGTGTGCCGGAGAAGATGATGCAGTGCATTCATACAAAAGTGTTTCTTCAGTATGTTCGCTTTCCAGTCAGAAAACAGGTTAAAGCAATTAAAGATGAATGCAAAAGTCATTCCTGTATCACCAATGCAGAAGCCTCCATTGACAGTTCTGACTCTTACGATGGACATCTCGAGTACCCGGAAGTGACCGTGATGATTTGGGTGTTAACTTGTGGTCCAGTTAGTTTGGGGGGGGGGGGGGGGTTCTACTTGCAGAACTGTACACAGTGACTTGATGCACCATCTAAAAATCATACCTTGAGACTTTTATAAAACAGCATGTCATGAAATTGTTGTATAAGCAACAATTGAAAAACAGACCATATCTAGTTCCTTCTAACCCCCAGGAAATCTCCTCAGTTGATGAAAATGCACATTCCTGTTTGACGGAAAGTTTTAATCCCTGTTAAAAATCTCTTAACATTACATATCAGCCTACGATATATATCATCTTGTCATTCTGCTGGTCCTTAGAAATCTCAGTTCTGTTCTGAGGACTGGGGGCATTGAGGAAGCTTTGTTTTACTACGGTTTAATGCCTGTGCTTTGATCGAGCTCTCTGGTTGCTCTTGCCTCTGATTCTATGCCTTATCAGTTAGAGGATGTTATCACGCTGCATCTAATCAGCAGCCAGGTCAGCCTGGCTTAATCCTGCAGCAGTGTGGCACTGCATCCAATTCATCAGAACAAGTGTTGCTGTTGAGATCAGGGATAACAAGTGGATAGAATGCACAGCACATTGTTGGCTCTCCAGGGCCCACTGGAGAAGCACTTACAGAATCCAAATGGAGAGGCTGATTTAGAAGAGAAGCCATCTCACATCCGAGAGAATATCTGCAGCACAGAGTTTTAGGCAGAAAGTGGCCAGCGCTTGTCTATTTTATTGATGATTCTGAATGTAATGTCAGTGGAAGAATTATTTTTCATATTGAAGTGCTTTTTTTTTTTCTTCTGCTTCCTCAGGTTCTGTGAATCACCCACAAGTGACCTGGAGATGAGAAATGGCCGTGGACGGGGTAAAAGAATGAGGCCCAATAGCAATACGCCAGTCAATGAGAACAGCAACTCCTCTGATAACAAAGGCAGCAACAACAGCAAGACTCGAGCTGCATCCAACAGCAAAGGGCGACGGGGCAGTCAGAATTCCTCTGAGCAGCGCACCCCACCAAATAGCAACACTGAGGATGTAAAAGCTAGTCCTTCATCTGCTAACAAACGCAAGAACAAACCTGCCTCAGACATGGAGCCCAATTCCAGTTCAGAGGACACTAAGGGTAGCAAACGTATGCGCACCAATTCAAACAGTGGAATACCTCATACTGTTCTTCCCCTCTCCAACATCAAAGCTGAATCCTTGCCTCCCTCTTTGGATCGCAGCTGCCCCTCGCCGGTGCTTATCGACTGCCCCCATCCCAACTGCAACAAGAAGTACAAGCACATTAACGGCCTGAAGTATCACCAGGCTCGTGCACACAATGATGATGACATCAAGCTGGACATAGATGGTGATAGTGAGTATGGTGAGGACTCCACTTTGCACCCTGAGCCAAGCAGTTGCAATGGTGCATCCATTTCTCAGAAGGGCTGTGCATCTCCTGCACGGTCAGTCACCCCCAAAGGCAGAGGATTTGATGCCCAGAGTCCATCACCATCATCAGGAAAGTTGAGCTCCAAGCAGCCTGGTAAAAAGAAGCCAGAGGCTGAGCATGACTCTGGTGTGCCCATGGATGGCTGTGAAGATGGCCCATGTCTTACAGATGAGACAAGCAATGATGGCATTGATGATAAAAGAGGCTTGGACAAAGCTAAGAAGTCTGGCAGTGGTACCAAGGCAGAAAAGCTCGCGCAAAAGGCAATGAAGTCAGCAAGGCCACTGGCTCCTTCTTTACCTCCACAGCAGTTGTACGCCTTACCAACCTCTGGCTTCCCTGCCCCCAGTTCTGGCTCCTCCTCCAGTATAGGCTCTGTGGTCCAGTCCACTAGCAAGAGTCCCCAAATAAAAACCATTCAACCCAAACCTGCAGTAATGGGAGATCCCTCAATAAACCCAGCCTTGGGCAGCTCTAAGGACAAGAAAAAGAAAGATAAGAAAAAGAAGGAGGGCGGTAAGGAAGGAGACAGTCCAAAAGCCCCTGGGAAAGGAGGGAAACCTGAAGAAGGCAAGAGCCCATATTCTGAGAGCTCAGACCAAGGCAGCAAGAGTGAGGGGCTGTTAAATGGATCCACAGATCCACATCAAAGTCGGCTAGCCAGCATGAAAGCAGAAGCAGACAAAATCTACAGCTTTTCGGACAATTCTCCTAGTCCTTCTATTGGTGTGGCCAGTCGTATAGAAAGTGGGGGGATGGCACAACCTCTCACTCCACTTCATGTGGTTACCCAAAATGGGGCAGATAACTCTTCTGTGAAGACCAACAGCCCAGCATACTCGGACATCTCTGATGCAGGGGAAGATGGAGAGGGCAAAGTGGAGGGTGCGAAGGTCAAGTCTGAAGATCAGGCAGGTCGGGAAGGTGCCAAGAAATCCCTGTTCCCATCCCAACCACCAAACAAAGACTCTTCTTATTACCCAGGCTATGAAACGTACTACTCGCCCAATTATAGCAACCCAAACCCTAGTCCAGGAGTCTCTAACACTGTCACATCATTGCAAGATGGTGCAGTGAAGGTGAAAAAAGAGGAAGACCCAGAACCAGGGAATGACAAGGGCAAATCAGAGCCACCTGAAGATCGAAAGCCAGACATAGGTGCATCCTCTCAACAACCACAGCAGCCTTCAGTCATTCAGCAACGTTCTAGTATGTTCATGCAGCCCCTCTATTACAATCAGTATGCTTATGTTCCTCCCTATGGCTATTCACCTGATCAGGCCTACCATAACCACCTGATGAACACAAACCCAGCTTACAGACAGCAGTGTGAGGACAGACAGCGGCAAGCAGCTGAGCAGCATCGTGCCGCAGAGAAGAAATCAGAGGCTGCTCAGAAGGATAGGGAAGCATCCATGAAGTCAGAAGAATGGAAGCAGAAAGCTTCAATTCCTCCTACCTTGTCTAAAGCGCCAAGCCTCTCAGAATTGGGCAAACCATCCCCACAGGGCAAGCCCAAAGATCCCTCGGAGCCTGGCAAGTCAGTCATTATCCCCAAAGGAGAAGATGGCAAGGGACAGACCCAGCAAGGTGAGGGGTTGAAAATGAAGCTAAGTGAAGCTGGGCATCATGCGAAGGATGAGCAGAAACCAGGCCTTGAGTCTGGGAGATCGGCTATGGAGCAGGCAATGTACATGTACAGACAGGTATTAAACTTAATATGTTTTAGCCTTTATGGATTTCTTGAGAAATGTAGTACAATAAACCTATAATGTACACTTCATTCATAATGGTTATTTCAAAGTCCACTTTCTTTTTCAGGAGCCAGACTCTCGCCTGTGGCCCTACGTTTACCCCAGCAAGTACCCCGATGCTCACAAACAGATCGATGAGGAGAGGTGGAAGGAAGAGAGAGAGCGGGATCGCGAACGAGAAAGGGACAGAGATCGGGACAGAGACCGTGAAAGAGAAAGGGACAGAAAAGGCAAAGACGAAAGGCAGCGTCCTAAAGACGCTCCATCTAAAGAGGAAAGCAAGGAAGGGGCAGAACCACGAACTTCATCGGCCTCTGAGGAGCATAGAGTCTTCAGCAAAGATCCACGAGCACATATGCAGTTTTCCTCTCATCTGCCGCAGCATCAGTCATATATGTCTTACATGCATGGATACCCCTACGGCCAGGGTTATGACCCCAGCCATCCGGGATACAGGGGGATGCCTACTGTCATGATGCAGAATTACCCTGGTAAGTCCACTGTGGAGCTAACTGCTTTGAACTAGCTTTTATGTGGATATTTTTCTTTTACACCAACTTAGAAGCATTTAATTTTGCCTTTAACCAGAATGTTGACGTATAAAGGGTCACTATTAATTTCACCCCATTCCTAGGGTCGTACCTGTCACCAGGGTACTCTTTTTCTCCATATGGCTGTAAGATGCCACCTGGAGAGGAGGGTGAGAAGGCTCGTGCCAGTCCTACAGTGAGTGGCAAGTCTGCATCTGAGTCTAAAGCTCTTGACATCCTGCATCAGCATGCTAGTCAATACAAGAGCAAATCGCCCACGGTGGGTGAAAAGACACCCCATGAAAGAGACAGAAGTGGGAGTGAGCGGGAAAGAGATGGTGAACGTCCGAGATCTTCGCCCTCTCAGAGGATCATGCCTTCCCACCATCACTTAAGCTATCCACTACTCCCAGGACAGTACGACCTATCCTATGCTACAGGTAAGCAATACAAATAGCTTAGTCTAGTTTGACGTAAAGGGATGTTCTGTAAAGGCAGTGTAGACATGTTTTTTGTCCGTCCATGACTGAATTCCTGTTTTAAAATGTAAGGTGTTTCTCCATCTCACAGGTATCTCCTCTTCAGCTATTGTTGCCAGTCAACAAGCCTCTGCCCCCTCATTGTACCCCCCAGCACGGAGGTGAGAATGGTAAGATGGTTCATCTTTATCTACAAGACCAAGTATTTCACTTTATACATTGTAGGACTGGGCAATATAGCTATATATGCAGTATTTTCTACCCCTTTTAAATATCTTAGTGTTTTTGTATTTTTGGTAGATTCAAAGTATTTAAAGCAAATTGTAGTAAAAAAAAACAAAAAAAAAAACAATAATGAAAAATCTTGAATTTTTCACTTGCATCAGACTTAAAGAATTACATTTGGATATTTTGGTTTGTTTTGTCTTTTGTTTTGTTTTATGAGCCATGCATAGTGAAAAACAATCATATTTACCATATGCATATTTTCCCTAAAGTATTTTAAAGCATGCAAAAAATGCTAATTTAGGTGAATTTTTCAGTGTGTTTATTCTTTAAGCTTGGCAGTCTGAAAGAACTGAGCTGCAGCAATGAACTGAACCTCCTAACTCATTTTTGCTGCTATTAAATGTCTTTATTATCACACACACAAGGCCTGGCACAAGAAATAGATGTATTACTAGGCTACTCCCATGGTCTTTAGAAACTTAATGGCCAATAAAAAGCATATTAAAATCATCACAATATTCACAACACAAGTTAATTTTACATTGCTAACAAAATATTGATATATCGTGACTGATTCTTTGACTCCCTGCAGTTAGTCTTTGCTGTCCTCTAGTGGTCAAAAATCTCTTGTTTCTGATTTTAGAACTTCCCAAGGCCTTTTCATACTGACTACAATAGCTGTTTATTAGTCACATTTAATGCAGTATATACATTTGTCTACTGTTTACATAAATTATCAAATTGAAAAATACATGATGACATTAAAATATTAATCAATTTTATTCTCATTCCCATTCTAGGGAGAAGTGACTGGCTGTTTTTCTGCAGACATGTGACTGGTTCACATGAGGATGTGATGTGGAGCTTATGACATCAGTTCAATGATGTTCCTGATTTCTTCACGGCTCTTTTCCCCTGACTTCCTGGCTTCTTTGACCAACACCGTCAGAGAGGAGAAAGTGGATGCTGAGGCTTCTACGTAAACGCCGGACTCCACCTCAGGAAGCACACATCTGTACACCTCCCTCTCTGTGCTGCTGGCTACACACTCAGGAGAGAGGAGACACCATCTGTCTGCAGAGACGTCATACGATGCGCAAGCTCTCAGAAAAACACGGACCTACAGAGTTTGGGAAATTTTGGATACAAAGACATTCTGGAAGTCACTACGTTGTGTTCAAAGCATGGAGTGCTACCGTTCTGGACTGCTGCACTAGAGCCATGAGGATTACCGAGGTTGTTGATGTTTTGTTATATTGTTTTTCCCTGAAGGATTCCAGCATCTCGGTTGCCGCTCTTCATCTTCATACACTTAGAATCTATTTGTGGACTATGCAAGTGGATAAGGCTTGGTTTCTTCACTCCGTTCATTCAGGGCAGTAAATTCACGTTCGTGTTACCATTGCGAAGCTATCGTCAACATACTTGAGAGTAGACCGTTCTTTGTCCAAGAGGCATTTTTCAACGCACTTCCCACGTCTTTATTGTTCACATTTATGTTTATGGATGATGAACAGATTGCTCAAAGTCACTTAGCATTGGTCGTTTTGCTGTGCAAATGTTTTGTTCTCGAACAGGCAACTGCTTCAGTTTGCTTCGCATTGGTCGGTTCAACAGTGACCTGATTTTTAGTTACATGATGGGCCTTCTGGCATTTTGGATTATTTTCCGTGTTGCCGATAGAAGATGAAGCATTGGCTGCTCTTTGACATGAAGTGCCCCAACTTTGACTTCCAGACTGGATTTTTGGATTTTTCCAGCCTGTATCGATCGTTATAATGTGCGGGCACGAGGCTATCTGCTTCTCCCAGGCTCTAATCGTTTGGGACACGATGTGTGTGTTTGCCATTGAAGTTATGTGTCTGGTCACGGACTGAACCTTCACACACGGATACTCTGCTGCTTGTGAATCTCATGCCAGTCTGCATGAGTGAAGTCCAAAATGGAGCAAACCTTCAAGCGATCCGAGTAAAATAACCTCAAAAGAGGCTTAGAGCCAGCATCCAGCTTCTAGACGACTTCTACTCCGATCCACAGACTCACGGAGCATGAAACAAGGAAGACCTGGAAAAACGTTCCCTCACTTTCTTCTGTACGTCTGCATGGTATGATCCAGCACTCGGTAAAAGCATTAATCCAAACAGAGAGCAATGCGACACAAGCAGGCGTCCTTCCTTTTCTCCCTCACTATGTGCTTTCTGTATATATTGTACAAAGGAATTATTTTAAAAAAAAGGTTGTTGGATGCTATCGAATTTTCTTACTATTTCTCTCTCTTTTTTTTGGTCTGTTAGACTTTTTTTTTTTTTACCATTGTTGACATAATATCAACGTTAAGCTGGTATAACGGCTTTATATTGGAAGTGTTTTTGTTTTTTTTACTACTTTTTCTACCCCTCCTCTTCGATGTCTACTTGGACCCACTCTGCTCTGAAGCTCTTTAGAAGCACATCTTTTGTGTTCACCGAAAGTCAATTTTAATAAGACGTCAGGATTTTTAGTCAACACCCCTGCAAAACACATCGCAATGGCGCGTTCATATATCAGAAGAAAACTAGGGCGGAGGAAGTGTCAACCCGAGTCCGGTGCTATCTGGAGCTAGTTTTTCCAGTCCATCATCATGCAGTTATTGTGTGAATCTGAAACTCTCAGGAGAGCATTATTGAAATCTGAGCATTTTAAATCATCCTTGCGTGTTCATCGCTCTCGGCTGTATTCTAACTTGATTACTGAACGGCACAGGGAAGAAGACATTACTTAACCTAATTTGTTTATAGTGAAGAGGTGGCTTTTCCCACACGTTAAACATGACAGTTTGCTTTTCATCTCCGTCGTGAGATGACTAGTAAAACAAAAACTGCGAGATAGGTTTCTGGCTCCTTCAATTTATAATCGAGCATTAATTTCAATGCCACCACAAACCCCTAATCTGATTTTAACTAATGCTCATGCTAATAAGGCCTAATGGCACAATGCATTAGTTTTATTTTGTTGTGGGAGAGACCCGGGCCAGATCTCTTTAAGAATTTAAATCTGATCCTCTCTTCGGAGATAGAAAACTTTAAACTTTTAATGCTGATTTAGGATCAGATTTCTCTATCTAAAACCTAAGCAGTAATTTAATCGATATCGCAGCACTGGTCTCAGATCAGCGTCAAAAGAGTTAGGATTTTTATATATATATAGTAGTAACCTCACTTTTAGTTGTTCCGTCTTTGTTTAGCCGGTAAACCTGAGCTGTCTGGTGACTTGATTCATAATTGTTGAGGAAAAAGCGCTTGATTTGTTTTAATTTATTTTTAAGGGTTCTACTTTGGTTGTTGCTGTTGTTTTTTCTAGTTCAAGTTTTCTCCTTATAGAAAGATGAAACAGCCGGTTTTAACAGTTCAAACGTTCATTTATATTTGTCTCAGACGGTGCTAATATAGCCTGCCCTGTGCGATCCTTGTGAGAAGAGAAGAGGGAATTGGTTTCGTTAGGCCCCTCCCACTAATTAAGCCCCACCCACCCCACACCCATAGAGAGCAGCGGCTCAGTGTCGGTCGGTCATCGGTACTTGAAAGAAAGATGTTTACACCTCTTCATTTCTGTGTTGGGATATATTTCTCTTTGTAAACCATCACTCTCTCTCTCTCTTTCCCTTCCTCACTGTCTCGCTGCCTCTGTCCCACTCTCTCTTATTAGGGATCTCTCATGTAAAGTGTAAATTGCTACATTTTTTATACAATACTGTAACTTGCCTTTGTACATTTAGGCAGAAAATAAATCTTTTTATGAGACAATCACTCCTGGTAATCCGTGTCTTATCTGTCTGAATGAGCTGCATGTGTATTAGAATTAAAAACTATTTTCTGATCAGAAATGAAGAAAATAAAGAAATAAAAATCAGGCCAGTGGGAGGTTTTTCAAGGTTTGTGAACCACTAGAGGTTTGCAAGAATGGGATGGCAATACTAATTCAGAATTAAATATGTATAATTTGTTGGGTTTTTGTTTGTTTTTGTTCTTTTATGACACTAGAAACGGAATACTTTGATTATATTAAATATATTAATTTGGTTGGGACCAGTGTTGGGGAGTAACTAGTTACATGTAACACAATTACATAATTTAAATACAAAATAAATGTTACTGTAATTTAGTTACTGAGAAAAAATGTGTAATTAAATTACAGTTACTTATGAAAATGTTAACAATTACAAAGGGTTACATCTAAATATTTTCACACAGTCCCGCATAAAGATTTAATTGATTTCCAAATTGCACTGACATTTGTAAAATATGAGACATCAATGTTTCAGGGGTTTAGGACACGTTTATATTATAAGTTTTATTTCCTGTTTGTGTTTATGTATTTGATTTATTTATTTTAGATAGACTGTCATAGCTATACAAAGATTTGATTTCAAAAACAGTATCATAGCTATTAAATGATTTCTTATTATTTTAAATCTGCATTTAACCTCAGAAAGATATCAAAGTGAAAAGACCCGTTAAAGTCTGAAAATGATCAGTGTCCTACTGTAAGGTTAACCCATGCCTGCTTTAAATTTTAATAATCAACTGTAATCAGTTACATTACATTAATAATCAAAATAGTTGCACTACTTATTACATTTCAAATAGTGTTACTTGTAATCTGTAACTTGTTATGTTTCCAAAGTAACCTTCCCAACACTGATTGGGATAACATGTAAAGATGTTTACTCTATTTGAAATGGTTTAAAATCACTGAACCCTCTGTGGTACACCATTCTAATGATGCCATTTTTATTTTATTTTTAATAAATCCAGTATATAATGGTCCAAAAACGTAATTTCTTTTTGTTTGAACATGTTCTCTAATTCATGTTTCTTCCAAGAGTTGTTTACACATTCAGAATTCCTATATAGTCATTTATTATCATCATCATGAATTAGTATTATATCCTTTGATATTGTTCTTACAAGTCCATTTATCCTCAGTGTTACAGTGACACTTCATCTTGGCCTTTCTATTGAATACAGCTGTGTTCATTCAAGTAGATTATAGTGCAGTTCACTAAACTAAATTCAGGTTATAAGAAGTTCATCTAAAAAACTGAGTTGGGGATCACTGCATTGGGTAAAAAGGTGAAGATCCAGACTGCGATCACATCCTCCGCAGCCATCTGGAACCAACCCAGACCAATCTGAGAGATTATCAAGTGAGAAATGTAGAGTAGAAGACCTGAGAACAGGTTTAATTTCTCGTTTTCTTTAGCCACACTTATTTTACCCAATAAATAAATCTCAACTTTCCTCCAGCTGACCCAAACTCAATAACAGGAACTGTATTACCAAGCTTTGTCCAGCAGAAGGCTGTCTTTTACCTACTTTTGGGGCACTGTACTACTGTATATTTTTATCTAGTTGTGCCTCACTGATGATTCGAGATGAGAAATTCTGTTCCTTGACAATTTTATATTCAGCAAATTCTTGATTGTATCTGTGGATGAGCGCCATATTTAATAGGGCATGAGAACAGGTGAATAGTCCCTTAAATTGTTGATACTTTGGTGTATCTGGGTGTCAAACCCTGAAAACTTTCATATTTCTGGATAAGATCTTAAGACAATAGCATAATAAACGTACCGTACGTGTATAAATAAAATGCAATATGGCTGTCTACCTTAAATAAGGACCAAATGTGCTGGATTCTGTAACCATTAAGCAAACAGTTAAGTAGTACCCATGTAAAGATCAAGTACCTCGTCGATCGACAGCAGTCTGGTTTGGTTCCTTCTCTACACTCACGCGTGAAAACAATCAGCAACTTCATGTTTGGGAAAGAAAGAAAAAACCTGTGGAAAGTTATGTAGAAACCTAGCTTACATCATAAACATTTCTCTTTTAAAATATGGAAAGACGGATCACTTCTTGAAACCAGTTTTCGGACTCTGAGGTACTTTTTAGTGCCAATTTGTTGTTGTTCAGCCCAGCTTCGCGCCATCAGGTGACCAGCGCGGGAAAGGGAGGGGGGGAAGCCGCAGCAGTTGCCATGGAAACCCCGCGTGAGTGCTGGAGGAGAATCAATCTCATAAACAGTGTTGCCAAGTCCGCGGTTTTCCCGCGTCTACTTCAACACTTGCCGCGTGATATTTAGTCACTGGAATGTGAATTTTACCAGGGCAACCCCGCAAAATACACCTGTATTGTACCCTACGGAACGCGATTTTTACCGGGGAGCCCACTTAAAAACGCCATTGTGCTTGTTTTAAGTAGCAATTGGGCGGGTTTCGTTGTGAAAACCTGGCAACCCTGCGTAAACAAAAAGACAGAGCACAAGGATGGTATCCTTTGAAAATGAGTGCTAATATTCGCCAAATCTAAAGCCACATGTAACGAATGTTCAATGTTAAGAACTGCCAGCCCATAAAGATAGTGTGTGAGATCTTGTGAAGCCCTCGTGATGTTTTGTCACTTTATATGCGAGGCACGTGCGCGATTAGAATTCAAGGCGCGCGCTCTCCCGTGGTGCCAAACACAACCAGCCCACTGTATGAGACCCGCAGGAACAGAGGTTCTTGTTTGTGTTGCTTACATACGCATATTAAGTGTATAAGTTGGGAAGACCGGGGCTAGTTATCACACTTATTACTCAGGTGAATATTTCTCAAGGTGGTTTATGATTATTAATTTTGTGTAAATATAGTTATTTGATATTTTTAACGTTATCGCAGAGGAAAATATACCCTGACAGCACACATACATCAAGGAGACGTCTATAAGACGTTTGCATTCACATCTGCAAGATGTATTTTTTGAGTGTTTGCTCACCTGAAATAATACATCTACAGGACGTTTCCTATCAGATGTCAAACAGACGTTTAGAAGATGTCTTTAAGATGTTTATGATTTAGAATGTATTTAAAACTGACATCTTAAAGACGTCTGTCAGATGTTTGTACACAGCAGATGCTTTCCAGATTTTAACATCTCGCAGACGAACCTGTGCTGTCTGGGTAAGTTGGGAAGACAAGGGCTATTTGTCACACTTTTTACGTGTTTTAAGGTGGATTTATTAAGATCATTAATTTTTGTGTAACAGATACAGTGGGGTACACTATGGGGCAAGTTGTAACAATGGGGAGCTTGCTGTTTGGGGGTTGTTGTTAAATGATATTTGCCATGTGCACTTATGATGTAGTGCAGTTGACCTTCATTTACAGCTGATGTGAAAATACAGAATGGAAGAGAGGAAGGTTACATCATCAGTGGTTTGCAGGAGGAACATCCGTCGACGTGCCTGCAGCAGCAGCCGCTCTAGGGGCGGGGCTTGTTTGCCAAGCCACGCCCCTGCCTCCGACCATCAGAGCAACAAGTCACAACCGGTCTGCAGGATCTCCCGATGCACAGTGCTGATCTGCGCTCGTGCCCTCGGGTTTTGTGATCATATGATGGTGATATGCGCTAATCATACGTGAATGATGGAGAAACACATCAGCTGCGCTCGTCACGAAATGACGGAGTGGAGTTCGGTCTGAAGGTAAGAGACAGATGCGATCTTATCCGCTTCTATATAATATTGTTAGTTAATGAATTATTACTGGATACGTTCATGCATTTTAAACTTGGTCAGGATTCTAAAGCTAATCTAAATGATGCTTTACTGGGTTCATGAACATCTCTGTCTGGTTTCTCTGCCACGTTTGCAGTGTTTTCATCCCAAATCCACTTCATAGTGACACTTTTATATCGTTGTTAACAATCATTATTTAATGCTTTGCATGCGAGAATTTCGTATACTAATAGAAAAAAAATATTGATTCAAGTTTTAGGAGATTTATAACAATTGCTAATGTTATTAACCCTTTGATATGCTGGAATTATTAAATCAGAAAGACAAGAATTTCTCAATGTTTGTTTACTTAAATCTCTCAATTTAGAAATGGATTTTTATAAAGTTGTGTTTTTTGAAGACAACCTGTTACATAAAAGTAGTTTCAGTGCTAAAATCCACCGTATTTACCCCAAGAACACCCTGGTTCATGTCAAAAAACTACTGTAGTTACTTTTATATATATATATATATATGTGTGTGTGTGTGTGTTGTTTTATATATATAATATATATATATAAATATATATATATATATATATTTTTTTTTTATATATTTTTTTATTGTATGTAACCACATCTGTCCACTAAAATACAAGTAAAAAATGAAAATTTTTGTTGCCCATTTTGAATGCTGACAAACAATTAAACTGAAAACATGACGAGGAGAGTCTGGATGGTTTAATATTGCTTTTGAAGATTTATCCACTGTAAATGTTACGCATCAAAGGTCTAAAGAACATCATTAGAAACTGTTGCTGTTGTTTGAGTAGTTTGTTTGACACATTATGAAATATCAGACTAGAGCTTGTTTGATTACATTAGGATATTATTTTAGAATGACTGCTGAGATGTTTAGTTGTCGAGCTGTATTTTCTTTCATGGGGACGTTGACTGATAACGCTTATAATACTAAAGCAGTCCCAAAAGCAGTAACAACTTGTTTTATTGAGTGAAATGCATTTCTTGTTGTGTCTGGAAGGGTTAAACGGCAGCCGGTAACTTCAGGAGAGAGGAGGGAAGTCATTTAAAGCGCCACTGCTCTTTTGTGTTAAAGTCTGTGAGTGTGTCTTTAAGTTTTCAGTTCTCTGCGGTCTTCTATAATTGTCTTTTAACCGCATTAAATAGACTCTTCTGCTTTCTATTCCCTTAGAAATACGCCAGGCCCTTTGCATCGACTGTAATGGTGTTTGTTTTGGCATAAGTTGCATAACCTTGAACAGAAAAAGCAGACTGTTCACTTTTCCCGTGACGTGGAATCTGCTCAAAAGGGTTTCCAGTGGCTGTTGACAGTCATTGACCCCTGATGCTGATAGCGAGAGCTCCGACATGTAAACACACACACCCTTGCGTGTTATGGCTATATTTAGCATCTATTATTTTTTTTTATTAGAAAGATTATTAGTGGTGATAATATTATGTTATGTTGTGGTAGTGTTGTGTGCTGTGCACACAGCGTTTGAAGTGAAACACTCATTGTGTTGTGCAGAGAATGTGGAGTGAGTGGTTTTGCGGTCAGCTCGGCTTCTGGAAAAAAAACAAAAAACGGTAAAGCTTGGCTCCAGTTGCAAAAGCAAATGTCATAAGTGTTTGTGTTGAGAAGCACATGCATGTACATAAATGCTTTTGGAAGCATGTTGAGTCGTCTTGTATGTGATATGTAAGTATTCTTGTAAGCATATATGTTTTATGTGCATGATACTGTATGTGTGCTTACTATGCGTGCTTACATGCATGTGTGATATGTATTTACAAGCATGATATGTATGCTTACATGCAAGATATACGTGTTTGCATGTATGCGTGATATGCATGCTCACCTGTGTGATATATATGTGCATACATGTATGTTTGTGCGATATGCATGCATGATATATGCATTCTTATGTGTGCATGCATGTGTTCATCGTCACTTTCGTCACTTAAAAAAAAAAAAAAAGAGGGGAAGTCATAGTGGTTAGAGAGTTTGACTCCTAACCCTAAGGTTTTATGGGTTTGAGTCTCGGGCCGGCAATACCACGACTGAGGTGCTCACTGCTCCGAGTGTGTGTTCACGGTGTGTGTGTGCACTTCTTATGTGTTTGTATTTTGGGTTTGATTTATGCAGAGCACAAATTCTGAGTGTGTGTATGTTTAGTTGGTTTTATGTTATGTGTGTTTGATTGTATGTGTGATTTGTTTTATTAAATACATGCTTGCACGCGTGATAGTTTGGTTGGATGGCTCTGGAGTCAGTGAAAACACTGGTTGGTTGGTTCTGAGAGCGGTTTGCAGGCACCATTGTGATTGAGTCACTGTGTTTTTACCTTACTTAATGTGACCTTCTAACAGTTTGCATGTTTTGTGTGGTCACTGTTCAGAAGGGCTCATATGTTTTACAGTTTTTCAATGTGTTGTTTCTATGTAATTATTTGAGAAATTTACTAGCAATTTAGTAGCTTATTTTATTTTGCGTGAATCAAAAGGGAAAGAAACTCACATTTTTGACACAGAATACTGGGGCTTTATTTTAAACTATTTTAACTTCCTGATAGCATTCCCAACACATCAGGAAATTAGTGAAAGCGAGTCTGTCTGTCACCACAGCGTTTTCCATTTCAAGAACATCTGAATTTGAATAAAACTGAACGCGAGGTCAGGACGAGTTCAGCAGGATGCTGGTTCTTTTAGCCGTCCAGTTATCCTCCAGTGAAGAGAAGCAGACCACACACTGAACCTCTGAACAGACCTGAGGTTTTCTTCAGAAAGGGCCTCTTTCTTCATACACAGAATCATTTGAGTGCCTGGTTTTAAAGGATCTGATTTACAGAGCAAAGCGAATGATGCAAGAGACATTACAGTCTGAAAGGAAATTTGGAAAACAAGTTTCACATTTCGGCAATGTGGGTTCATTTCACAACAACATGACTGGACCACATTTCATCCCAAATGATGTTTTGCATAAAATAAATTAAGCCTGTTTTAAGATCCATTAAGGTTTGTTTGCATTGTGACTCTATTTGCGTGACAATTCATTACTATAATGTTTTTAGCTTCGTTCATTACATAAAAATAAAGTAATACAATGTGTTTTTTATTTATATATATATATATATATATACCATCACAAATTAAAGGCAGTACAACATACTTCCATTATATATACCGCACATGTTTTACAATCAGGGTTAGGCTATTTTAATAAACTAAAACTAAACCATTTAAAAGTGTTATTACGTGAAATAAAATATATATATTTTTAAACTTGTTGCTAAAGCTACATTTCTCATTTTCATGTAATTCAACTTGATGCACTAAAACAACTAAATCTAAAACTACAATTTATTTAAACAATATAGACATTTAAAAAATCAAAAACTAATAAAAAATGAGAAAAACTACATAGAAAAATTAAAATTATTAATGCAATCAAAATATTAATAAAAATATAACAGTATCTTGATGATGCTAAAATAACTATTTAAAATATTAATGTTTTTAGAAATAATACTGTTTATTTTTTATTTTTAGAATTTTTAAATATTTCTATATAGCTGTTTATTTGTTTTATTTCAGTTTAACTACACTTCAGGCTAAACATCTATTAATATATTGAACTAGCTTTTATTTTTATAATTTATAGTAATTTTATAATTTAAGTTTTTTTCATAATTTTGTATAACTTTTTTTATATTTCTGTATAGTTGTTTATTTATTTCAGTTTTAGTCATTTCAATATTTCAACTAAACTGGAACATATATTATCTATTCATATTTTGAACTAGCTTTTATTTTTATATTTTTATAGTAGCCTAATGTTATGTTCACTTGTCATTTTCATTAGTTTTTATAAAATGTTAATATTTCTATACAGCAGTTTATTTATTTTATTTCAGTTTTAATACTTCAACCTAAAAATATCTATCAATATCTTGAACCAGCTTTTTAAAATATATTTTTGTATATTTTTTAATGTGCTTTTTTTTTTATTTTTAAGTTAATTTACTTCTATCTATTGTGTTATTTTAGTACTATTTATATAGTATTATAGTATTTATTAATATTTTGAATTATCTCATTATATTTTCCATTTTCATTATAGTTTGAATTTTAGCAATTTTGGCATGGGCTTTTGTCAATTTCATTAGCTTTTGATTTTAATTTTTATTATAAATTTTTTGTTACATATTTTTTTTATAGCTGATTAATAGGATAATTTTTTCTCAATTTTAATATTTATTGTTCTTCTTAGTCTAAATGATATTTCAGTCATAAAATAGTAGTAATAATACACCATGCTCAGGGTTGAGGAAAACAAGCGTGTTCTTGCTTGGATGTTTTTCTCTTCCCAGAATGCATCCTTCATCTTTGCATTGCTGCTTCTGAGCTTGTCTCTTGATCTGTAAGAAGTTAAACTGGAGGAACATGAAAGCACGGGCTCCCAGGAGACGTGTGCGGCCTCTCCCTGTTCGAGGAAGATCAGGACGTTCATCTAAACACATGAAACCCCACGACTGTCCAGCATGGTTTCACTGGAGGGTTCGGACATACAGTGGTGTGAAAAGTGTTGCCCCTTCCTGATTTCTTATTTTTTTTTGCATGTTTGTCACACTTTAATGTTTCAGATCATCAAACAAATTTAATTATAAGTCAATGGTAACACAAGTGAACACAACATGCAGTTTTTAAATGAAGGTTTTTATTATTAAGAGATAACAAAATCCAAAACTACATGTCCCTGTGTGAAGAAGTGTTTGTTAAAACTGTGGTTTATCACACCTGAGTTCAGTTTCTCTAGCCACACCCACACCTGCCACACCTGTTCACAATCAAGACATCTCTTAAATAGACCTGTCTGACAAAATGAAGTAGACCAAAAGATCATCAAAAGCTAGACATCATGCTGAGATCCAAAGAAATTCAGAAACAACTGAGAAAGAAAGTAATTGAGGTCTATCAGTCTGGAAAAGGTTATAAAGTCATTTCTAAAGCTCTGGGACTCCAGCGAACCACAGTGAGAGCCATTATTCACAAATGATAAAAACATGGAACAGTGGAGAACCTTCCCAGGAGTGACCGGTTGACCAAAATTACCCCAAGAGCACATCGACGACTCATCCAAGAGTCACAAAACACCCCACAACAACATCCACAGACCTGCAGGCCTCACTCGCCTCAGTTAAGGTCAGTGTTCATGACTCCAGCAGAAGAAAGAGACTGGGCACAAATGGTCTGCATGACAGAGTTCAAGACGAAGACCGCTGCTGAGCAAAAAGAACATAAAGACTCGTCTTAGTTCTGCCAGAAAACATCCCCAAGACTTTTGGGAAAATACTCTGTGGACTGACGAGACAAAAGTTGAACTTTTTGGAAGGTGTGTGTCCCATTACGTCTGGTGTAAAAGTAACACCGCATTTCAGAAAAAGAACATCATACCAGCAGTGAAATATGGTGGTGGGAGTGTGATGGTCTTCAGGACCTGAAGACTTGCTGTGATAATGGAACCATGACTTCAGCTGTTTACCAAAAAATTATTTATCCCAAACGCTTGATTGCAGTCGTTGCTGCTAAGGGAGGCCCAACCAGTTATTAGGTTTAGGGGACAAACACTTCTTCACACAGGGACATGTAGTTCTGGATTTAGTTTTTCCTTAATAATAAAAACCTTCATTTAAAAACTGCATGTTGTGTTTACTTGTGTTATCTTTTACTAATATTTAAATTTGTTTGATCTGAAACATTAAAGTGTGGCAAACATGCAGGAAGTCAGGAAGGGGGCCAACACATATACAGTACAGGTCAAAAGTTTGGAAA
The DNA here is from genome assembly GCF_018340385.1 of Cyprinus carpio. Lineage (NCBI taxonomy): Eukaryota > Metazoa > Chordata > Actinopteri > Cypriniformes > Cyprinidae > Cyprinus > Cyprinus carpio. The sequence goes on from NC_056596.1 coordinate 990,755, forward strand.
CATTACTATTTTTAATGTTTTTGAAAGAAGTCTTTTCTGCTCATCAAGCCTGCATTTATTTGATCAAAAATACAGAAAAACAGTAATGTTGTGAAATATTATTACAACTTAAAATAATAGTTTTCTATTTGAATATACTTTAAAAAATAATTTATTCCTGTGATGCAAAGCTGAATTTTCAGCATCATTACTCCAGCCTTCAGTGTCACATGTAACATCCAGTCTATCACATGATCATTTTAGAAATCATTCTAATATTCTGATTTATTATGAGTGTTGTGAAACAGTTCTGCTGTCTAATATATTTGATGAATAAAAGGTTAAAAAGAACTGCATTTATTCAAAATAAAAAAAAAATTTCTAATAATATATATTCTAATAATATATTTCTTTACTATCACTTTTTATCAATTTAACACATCCTTGCTGAATAAAAGTATTGATTTTATTTAAAAAAAAGAAAGAAAAAAAATTACTGACCCCAAATTACTGACCTGTAGTGTATATTGTTATTACAAAAATATTTATATTTTAAAAACATAGCTTCTTTTTTTTGTTTTTATTTTTTACTTTTTATTCATCAAAGTATCCTAAAAAAGTATCACATGTTCTGAAAAAATATTAAGCAGCAGAACTGTTTCCAACTTTGATAATGAATCATCATATTAGAATGATTTCTAAAGGATCATGTGATAATGACCTAAAAATTCAGCTTTGCATCACAGAAATAAATGATAATTTTAAAGTATAATAAAGTTTAAAAACAATTATTTTAAGTTGTAATAATAATATATCACAATATTACTGTTTTTTTCTGTATTTTTGATCAAATAAATGCAGGCTTGATGAGCAGAAGAAACTTCCTTTCAAAAACATTAAAAATAGTAATGTTTCCAAACTTTTGACCTGTACTGTATATATATATA
>NC_056596.1:996680-999180 GCF_018340385.1 Cyprinus carpio
TTGAGTGAGTGAGTGTGTGTCCGTGCGGTGCAGTGGTGTGTGTGTGGTGTTGTGTGCGTTTGGTGTGTGTGTGTGTGGGTGTGAGTGAGTGAGTGAGTGTGGATGTGTGCTGTGTGGATGGGTGCGTGGGTGGGTCTTTTGTGTGCGTGAGGACGAGTGTGGTGGTGTGTGTCGTGTGTTTGTTGTGGGTGTCGTGTGTACGGATGGTGGGCTAGGGTGGTGTGTGGGGTGTGTGTGATGGTGTGGTGGAATGTGTGTGGTGTGTGGTGAGTGTGTGTGTGGGTGGGGTGTGGTGGGTGTGTGCGGTGTTTGCGTGAGGGAGCTGGGTGTGTGGTGGGGGGTGTATGTGGTGTGTGTGGAGTGGGTGTGTATGTGTGTGTGCGTGAGGTGAGTGTGGTGACTGTGTATGTGTGTGTGGTGTGCGCGCGCCGTCGGCGATGTGTGTTGTGCGTGAGGTGCGTGGAGGTGTGTGTGGTTGTGTGTGTGTGTGTGGGGTGTGTGTGTTGTAGTAATGGTGAGTGTGTGTGTGTGTGTGTGTGTGTGTGTGTGTGTGGGGGGTGTGTTGGTGCCTGGATGTGTTGTGTGTTTGTGTGTGTTTGTGTTGTGTGTGGGTGTAGAGTTGTGTGTGGTGTGGTGGTGTTGGTGGGGTGTGCGTGCGGTGCGTGTGTGGCTTTGTGCTCCGTTGGTGGTGTGGGTGGGTGTGTGTGGTGGTGTGTGGTGCGTAGCGTTGCTGCGTGCGTGTTGAAGTGCGTGCGTGTGTGTGTTGATATGTGTCGTGTTGCGCTGCGTGCGTGCTAGATTAAAATAAAGTAAAATAAGATATAAATATTAGATTAAATTTTTTTTATAAATCTTGTTTATTAGATTAAAAAATTTGCAATTTTGCCTGTTTTGTTTTGAATTTTGTAATTTTGCCTTTGTTGTGTTTGGATTAAAATAAAATAAGTTGAAGTGCAAAAATAGTCAAAAATAATTAATCAATTATTATTAGATTAAAAAATTTACAAACTACCTAGAAGATGGCAAAAAATAGTTATGGTAATTATAATTTAAATCATCGTATTTGTGTAAATTTTAACGGTATAATATATAGTAATATAATTGTTATAATAAAAGAAAACTTAATATATTATAAAATAGATACTATAAACCCTTAAATATAGTTCTATTTAAAATAGAAATATATATTTCTTATTTTCTTTTTCTTTGATTTTTTTAGTATAATATAAATATAGAAGATATATTTTTTAAATAGATTTATATTTAATATATAATTATTTGATTTTTTGTTATATTTATTTATATTTAACTAAATATGTTTTTGTTGATGTTGGCTAATTATTAAAGAAATATATTAATATATTTTTTAAATAATATAATTGTTAGATTTTTTTTTAATCGCAATAAAATAAAGAAAAAAATTGTAAAAAGTAGGTGTTGCCTACCTTGCATATTAGTTAAAAAAAATGTAAAAAAGAATGTTGCCTTTGCAGCTAACTAAAAATAAGTTGAAGAAGTACAAAAATTACAAATAAAATTAGTTAAAAAAAATGTAAAAAAGAATGTTGCCTTTGCAGTTAGCCATGTAAACCAAACCTATAAATTAAGTATCTATATATTATTATATATAGAAATCACTTAGCAACCACACAACATCTTAGCAACTGCGTAGCAACCATGTAGAAGAAAATAACTCTTCAGAAAATGAAATGTCTGGCATTGATGGGCCTCTTTGGGATTCACTCACTCGTGAGGAAACAGATCCGTGGCGCAGCAGAGTCGTGGTGTTTGAGTGTCTGGGTGTCGTTTTCTCCACAGCGTGTGAGAGGGTGTGGTGAATGGTGGTGTGATGATGATGTGTGAACAAAAGTGTTTTACAGACGTTTGGATATTATTGGACCTCTTATTACACACACGTAGTGCAGTTTCTGTATGTACAGTAAACCCAGATGAAAGCAGTATGCAAGATGTGCAGTTTGATGGTTTTGTTGTGCATCAGCGGGAGGATCTCATCATATTTCCTCTTTCACAGCTAACAGCTCTCTCCTGATGAATTCACAGCCTGAGGTTAACGTGATCATTCATCTGCGTTTCTTTTAACAGCTTTCAGATCTGATCTTCTCCCACAGTTTTCCTTCTTCATGTTTACGTGTCACTCATGATTTGTGTTGCATATTTGCTTTTGCTGAGCTATTTGTTTTTGATGTGTTTGTTCTATCACATGTTTTTGATAAAACAGAAGTTAATGTTAAAAAGAGCTAAAGTGTTAATTATTCATGCATTCAATTAAAAACAGTATATATTGGTTAAAAAAAAAAAAATTAAAATAAATAATACTATTTAAAATTGTATTTTTATTATATGTGTGTGTTTTGTGTGTTTATGTATATGTATATATGTGTTAATTAATAATAATAATTAATTATAATAATTAAAAATTAAAATAATAATAATAATTAATAATAATGTTTTAATAATTTAAAAAAAAATTGCAACTAAA